>NW_007245713.1:713393-861650 GCF_000164805.1 Carlito syrichta
TTTCCATGTTCTTGCTATTGTGAACAACGCTGCAATAAACATACGTGTGCAGGTATCTTTTTTATAGAGTGATTTGAGTTCTTCAGAGTATATTCCCAGTAGGGGGATTGCAGGATCATTTGGGAGGTTGATATTTAGAGCTTTTAGGAATCGCCACACTGCTTTCCACAGAGGTTGCTTAAACTGAGCAACACTGCTGGCATTCAGTCTGGGGAGATTTAATTCTCTTTCTGGTTGGGGCTTTTGCTCCAGGACAGGTGATTCTATTTTCTCTGATCTTTGTAAGGCTGAGGGGCAAGTAATTTCTATGCAAAATTTGAACGTTTTTACAGAGTATGCTATTCGTTCTCATTTTTTTCCTTCTCTTACTCAGTTGTGCTCATATGGCAGTTGCCTGGTTATAAAAATGCCGATTTCCCCTGATTATTTATCAGTTGCCTTGGCAGGCTTTTTATATAATGCACCAACTTTACTGTTCTGGGACCCATTTTGTTATATCTTGTTCATAGCACTCATTTTAATAGAGAGGGAAGTTTTAATATTTGGACACCTGCAAATTACACCAGGTTTCCTTCCCTTCTCATCTTGTATGAGGGAGTAACCAGAAATCCCCAGAATTATCTTTTAGAGCGTGGGCCCCTTGTCGTACAGGCTTCCCCAATAGGTAAGTGTTCTAGCAACCTATTGGTATCAGTGTACCAGCAAGCGTTGTTATGAGAAGCTGCATTTGACTTCAGCTAATTTTGTTTTTTGCAGATTCTTTCAACGTGTTTTCCTATTTCATGATGAGTGAATTATGAGCACACCTGTCCATGCTATGCTCTATAATTTTTGACCCAAAACTGTATGAACCCTATGTCCTACCCTCTCTATTTACCCAATCTCACCCTGAACGATTTTATTTTTTGTTTCCCTGGATGAAAAAATTCCTCAAAGGGAAACGTTTTGCAGATGTGAAAAAGGTAAAACAAAACAAAACAAAAAAACAGCAGAAGTGCTAAAAGACATCAAAATTGTCTAGTTCAAAAACTGTTTTGAGCAGTGGAAAAAGCATCTTGATGGGTGTATTGCATCAATTGAAGAATACTTTGAAGGTGACTGAAGTTTAAACATGTAAGAACAAATACAAATTTTTTTATAAATAAATTCTGGTTTTTTGGGGGTCACCTCTCATAACTTCTTATCTGTATTTTTGCCACTTCAATATGTGATGCTTCTTAATAACTCAGGGTGAAGAAGGATCAGTTATGACAAAATGGTGTGCAAGTAGGAAACTTTGCCAAAGATAAGTTTAACTTTGTGTGTGTGTGTGTGTGTGTGTGTGTGTGTGTGTGTGTGTGTGTGTGTGAGAGAGAGAGAGAGAGAGAGAGAGAGACTGACTAGACCTACTCACATTTCACATTGCTATTAAGTTGGCTTAATTGTATTCTTCTTATTATTTTAAAGCTATTAGTGTTCCTAGTTTCTGGTCCTAAAAACAGACATGAATTTAAAAGGCAGCCTAGTTTTATTATAGGGAAGTTATGCCAGATTTCATTGTTCCCCCTTCATTCTTGCCAGTGGAGTGTTTCCTGACTTCTTCTTTGGGCTTCCTAAAGATGAAAATCTGAAGTCTATGAAATTCGCCCTCCTGATTTACCTTACTCATATCCAAGAAAATGTTTCCCAAACCTCATAAGAATTATGTAATGCAATACATGTTTAAATTGGTAAATTGTGAGGGTCATTAATTTCTCAAAAGGCATAATAATTTTTGTAGATAATTTCAAAGAGTATAACTATGATCTATGAATGAAAAGTTCATCTTAGCATGTAAATAGTTTCTGAGCCAGAGTTAGACACAGGGGATTCTAAAGACAAACTCTGTTGGACTCGGTGGGAGACAGGTTGTGAATGTTGAGCTTCATTAAGCATGTTATACTTACAGCTCAAGAAACGCAGTAAATTTGTATGAGAGATTATTCAGGCCACATGTCACCCCCGAAGTCTTATAAAATTTCTTCTGTTTTGCCAAGGAATCCAGATTTGACATTTTTATTTCAACAATATTTTATAAAGGTAGATAAGCCTCTTTGCAAAAGGTAGAATTATGCTAATTTGCTCAATTGAGCTGTAAACATTTCCTCTGCTGCTTAATAGGACAAAATACATAAAGATTAATTAAATGATCTAAAATTTTCCAAGCCTCTTTTTAATCATGTAAATTGAATTTGTTGCCAAAAGATATCCAACCCTGGTAAATGTGATAGATGATGATGGGGACACATGGTGACTTGGATAGACTCCATTTTTGGGTTCTGCCTGAGTGTGTTGGCCACAGGATGTAATTTACAAAAAACATCCCCTCTGCCAACATATAAGCTAGAGTACAGTGGTCAGCAGTTTCATGTCATGTTTTTTGGGTGCTTCTATATGGAGAGGATGGAGGGAATGCTCAGTGGCTGCGACTTGGGTTGCTAGGAAATGAGTGGCTCAATTGTCATAGCTACCAAATGTCTGGGTGTTTCTGTTTGGTGAAGTCCTTTGCTGTACTTTGGGTAGGTAGAAGAAGGTCTTAAGCAGGATTTAGAAAGCCTCCCTTCTGGTCCTCACTCTGTCAGTTAACAGTGTGGAACCATATACTCATCATCTGTAAGATGGGGCACTGCTACTTATTTTACCTTTCAGGCGAATATGAGGAACATTTTGAAGTGATAATGGTCAGAGTTTCTTAAGAAATCCAAAGCAGTATATTTGTTAATATGTTGGTTGATTCATCAAATACTCTATAAGCATCTGTCAAAGAAGCAGGCCCTGTCCTGGCCCAGCCTTGTGAGCAAGGGGCTCACATCTACATGCAACTAATGTTTAATGTTGTAAGAATGCTTTTAGATGCTGCTAGAAAGAACTTTGGAGCTAAAAGGGATCTTTGCCTAGTTTGTTCACTCATATTTCTAGTGTGAATAAAGTACTTGGCATGTATTAGGTGATTTTATAAAAAGTTGTTGAATGAATGAATAAATTGCTTTAATAAGCATTATAATAAGTAATACATGGACTTGTCAAGGCCAAGGTTATAGGTTTCATGGTTGTGGAGACACGTTCATAATATTCCATTCTGTGGAGACAGCCAGCCACTTAATGTCCAGCAGCTGTATAGTGAATGGAAGGGGTGGTCCCGGGGGAGGGCGGTAGGGGAGTTCACAAGAACCCTAGCAGCAGGGATGAGACTTTTTGATTGGATATAACCCTTATCCTGGGCATAGCTGGGATTGCTTGTTCCCACATGGTGTGGCTTAGCTCAGCCCCTAGCTCTGGGGTCCATTGCCTCGTTATTCAAGCACTGGCATATTTCATAGGAATGACCTCTTCTGTGGCCTCAGCTGTGTAAACATGTGTATGTGTGTGTTATACTCTCTATATATGCACAGGTGTGCTGTGTGTGTGTTTGTCTGACATGAAGAGCTCAGCTGCAGAGTTAAACAGATTGAGGGTCCTCATCCTGGATCAGCCACTTTTGCTGGCTTCATGCTTTTGGAATTGTTTCCAAATCTCTACCAAGCTTGGTTGGGGTTTTCAGCTACAGGGCAAGGGTGGTATAGCACCTAGTTCCTAGGGTTATTGTGAGCATTAAGTGGGTTAGTGTCCATAAGGGTTTAGAGTGGGTTGGGTGGTAGTATTTGTAAAAGTGTATCAGGTGTTTCTGCTCTTATATCAATACTGCTTGTTGTAGGATTACTAGAGTTGAGTACTGGGCTAAGAATCTCATGTACATCATTTTACTTAACTTGCCTAACAATACTATGAGGTAAGTTTTTAAATCCAAAAGGAAACATGTTACGAGCAGTGAATTGCATGAGGGTTTTTGTTTCTATGCTTTGGTTGTAAGAGATTTCTGACCCACAACCCTGTTTTGAACACATTTCTCAACCCCATTATGTTTCCAGGATATGTTTCTCTCTCATCAGTTTCGATTGCTCTCTTTATTGTTCTTTGTAAGTCTTTCTCTAATACTGGATAGCTTATTTCTTGAACTGAAGATGTAGAACACATGGCATTTTGATTTATGATAGCACAAGAGGCTGCAGCAAAGTTACAGATTTTATGCTATGTAAATAGAATACAAAGCCATATTGCAAACTATGCCCTTATTGTTTGCAAAACCTCATGCCAATAAATTGCCTTGAAGTTTGACTGATCCTCATTGGGTGCTGGTTTTCTGCAAAATACTGTACTCACAATATAAATTTAACCCATCCCTATGCCCAAGGAGTTGTCAGTCTACTGGGGGAGACAGACTGACTGACAAATAGTTGTATTCAACATGGTAAATGCTCTGACAGTGCTAGAAAAACAAATGCAGTGGGTGAAGGAGAGGGAGAGTGGTAGGGTGTGTTCAGAAAGGCCTCTCTGATAAGGAGGCATTTGAATAGGGACTGGAGGTCCTTTTCTTCATTTTTTCCACTTTTTCTCTTAGGGCTTACCACACCATCTGATATTTTTGATTTTACTCTCCTTACCACCAGAACATCAACTCAGTGAGAACAGGGGCTTAGTCTGTTAGCATTCATTCTTATATCTCCAGGTCCTGGATCAGCCTGGCACAGTGTGGAATTAATGAATAATAGATGGAGCTGTTAACTGGGCACTACGGAACAATCATCCCAGTATGGGGGCTGTATATTGGAGGTTACCACTTAGACAAGGGTGAGCACCACACATAAGGCACAGAAAGGCAATGTGTACCACAGGGTCCGCTTGTCCAAAGGCATAGAGCCTCCAGACTCTGTGGATGGACGTGTTCTGAGGGCATGTTTTTAAAGGCTGCCTTGCCCTTTTGGCTTCTGTGGCCTTCTACCCCTTTGGAAACATAGCCGATGGCATATCTCTGGCGAAATACCACAGTGGCTCTCTGTGTCCCATTTTCTGAAGGTGTCTAGGAATGTTCATTCTTTGGGACAAAATTCTCACAGAATTGGGGAAATGAGCAATCTGGACATAGCGGACTACTTGGCAATCTAATCCAAGGAGGAGTTGTCTGCCAGCAAGAGATCTGAATCCCTTCTCAGCTCAAAGAGAAGTTGGGAACCGTTAAGCATGGAGGATTTTCAGTCTCCATTTGATCATCATCCAGTATGCTTTCAATTGTCTTGCAGAACTACTTTAGACAGGAATTGATTCCATCTAGAAGACAAGGGACGGGGTGTTTCTTAGTAATAATAAAACCAAGCAGGTTTTCATGAACATTCAAAGAAATACCTGCTCTTTCAAACCTTGATTTCTTTTTAAAAGATTTTATATTTTGTAGAGATGAGGTCTTGTTATATTGCTCAGGCAGGTCTCAAACTTCTGACTTTAAGCAATCCTCCCACTTTAGCCTCCCTAAGAGCTGGGATTACAGGTGTGAGCCTCCATGCCTGGCCCCAGATCTTGGTTTCTAATACTATTTTCCAATAAAAAGAACCAAGGATACTTGGCTAAATGGCTGATTCTGGGACTGGGGCAGGGAGTTTGTAAGATGAGCCTGGAGCCTTTGTAGTGCCATAAAGTAAATAAATGTTCCCCCTGGCAGCCAAATACGATGATGAGCATGTGTTAGAAAGACTCAGGAGTGAATGGAAAAAGCTCCCGATGGCTAAAACTGGAACAATTTGAGCCAGAAAGTAAAGTAGTATTTGAGTATAATTCAAAGTATAAAATAAATATTTATAATATGTATAAATGGGGGAACAGTGGACAAATCTTCCTTGTGGAAGAATGTCAAATAATTCATGCAACTGTTCTGCCCTCAGGGATGTGGAACATAACCCCACTCTTCAAGTATTGACAGTGCACAGTGACTTCCTTTCTGAGAATACAGTATGAAAAGGGAGGAGGAAAAAAAAATATAAGCAAATTGACAGTAAAGAGACCTGACAACCACCGGGTAACCGAAGTTAACATTGACCACAATAAGTCATATTAATAGTCTGTACCTTTGATAAGATGTGATGGGAATGACACTTCATCTCTGTGGACTTCTCCCCAAAACCCTTAACCAGTCTAATCATGGGGAAAATATTAGTTGAATCCCACTTGAGGAGCAGTCTGTAAAATACCTGACCAGTACTTCTCAAAACAGTGTTTATCAAAACAAGGAAAGGTAATAGACACTGTCATGCCAGAGTTGCTAAGGAGACATGACAGCTAAATGTAATGTGATGTCCTAGATGAGATTCCAGAACAGAAAACTGACATCAGGTAACAACTAAAAGAATATGAATAAAGTATGGACTTTAATTATTAATAATGTATCAATATTGCTTCATTAGGTGTGACAAATGTACCATGCTAATGTAAGAGGATAACAATAGGGGAAGCTGGGCATGGGGCATATGAGAGCTCTGTACTTTGTTAGCAATTGTTCTGAAATCTAAAACTATTCTAAGATTTAAAAAATTATTTAAAAAGTGTCTACTGAACGAAACTGGATTTATTGTCACTTTTAGTGAACAGCAGGATGCCAAAGTCAACATGTCAATAAGTGTTCTGTGGATGAAAGCTGCAGGGTGGGCTAAAAATTTTTAATTCAATAAATAAAAACTGTGCATAGAAGTTGTCAGGGGTGCGGGAAAAACGTGCCAGTGTCAATGTGTGACTCTTCAAATAATGCAAAGCTCATATGAAATACCATTGTTCCAGTTGACCAAACCAAACAGACCTTGCAACATAGTGGCTAAGCCACGCTGACCTTGGTTCAAATTCAGCCCTGCAGCATAGCAGTCAGGGGAGTTGTATACAAGTGATGTATACCCTGGCCTCAGTTTTCTCCTCAATAAAATGAATATAATCACAAGCTGGGCTCGGTGGCTCAGCCTGTAATCCCGCGCTTTGGTAGGCTGAGGTGAGTGGATTGCCTGAGCCTGTGGGTTCGAGACCTGCCTGGGCAACTTGGTGAGACCTCATCTCTACAATAAATCAAAAATCAGCTGGGAGTGGTAGCGCGCGCCTGTAGTTCCAGCTACTCGGAAGGCTGAGGCGGAAGGATCACCAGAGCCCAGCAGGTCGAGGCTGCGGTGGCCGGGAGCGGTCACTGCACTCCAGTTTGGGTGACAGAGTGAGACTCCAACTCAAAAAAAAAAAAGATTGTATATCATGCCATTGGCAATTTCAAGGATAACTTGAGAGTGATAATGTATGTAGAGCAATCATTACAGTGTTTAGTATTTATTAACTGTTCTCTAAATGGTAGCTGTTGTCAATAACGACTCCTTCTCCTACTTCTTTTCCTCCTCCTTCTCCTCCTCTTTCTTTACTCTCGCCTTCCCTTCCTCCCTCCCTTCCTTCTTTCCTTCCTTCTTCTTCCTCCCCGTTTCTCCCTCTTCCTCCTTCCTTCTTCCTCCTTCTTCTTCCTTCTTTCCTCCTTCTCCTCATCCTTCTTCTTCCTTCTTTCTCCCTTTTTCTCCCTCTTCCTCCTTCCTTCTTCCTTCTTTCTCCCTCTTTCTCCCTCTTCCTCCTTCCTTTTTCCTCCTTTCCTCCCCTTCCTTCTCCTCCTCTTTCTTTTTTTTTTTTTAATTTGACAGAGCCTCTCTTTGTTACCCATGCTGGATGCAGCAGTGTGATCATAGACTGCTGCATCCTCAAACTCCTGGACTCAAGCAATCCTTCTGCCTCAGTCTCCCAAAGTGCTGGGACTACAAGTATGAGCCACCTCTCCCAGCTAGTTTTTGTATTTTTTGTGTAGATGGGGGCTTTCTATGTTGCCCAGCCTGGTCTCGAACTCCTGGCCTCAAATGATCCTTCTGTCTTGGCCACCAAATGTGTTGGGATTACAGGCATGAGCCACTGGGCCCAGTGGATAACTTCTTTTATTAACATGGAAAAACCATTATATTAACACAGATCTGATGAGTCTGCTTAATGGCAGTAGGTGATGCCAGTGGCTACATTGGTTTGATTTCAAGGGTAGGAGGACATTTGTCCCCTACAAAATGTGTGTTATCAACCATCTCCAGTTCCTTCTAGAAGAATTAACTGTTAAATAATTTGTGTAAAATATGACCATCTCTCTTTTAAGGTGCTCATGTCCCTGGGAGGAATAATACATGTGGTACGGAGGGGTTTATAAGGTTTGCCATGCAAGGGAGCCTTGAGACAGCTGGGGCAGAGGGTTGGAGAGAGAGAAGGATGTTCAGAGGGGAGGGTAAAATACCTTGTTTACTTCCCAAACCCATCTAGATCTACCTAGGGATCACCCTGTTGCTGTTTATCTAATAAAAGTATTTTATACTCCCCGTTAATCAACATATCTATGCAGGTTGGATTTATCAAGCTTGTACAAAAGTAATACAGCTCAGAAGCATTTTCATAGATTTACATGGGGACCAAGCTGCATGATCTCTGGAAACTGACGTATGTGAAAAGGAACACTAGCTGACCTACCAAGACTTCATTTAGTGTGCTCAACTTTTTAATTGCCCTTTTTTCTGGCTCTCAGGCATCACTGCATCAATTTCATTCACCCCACTTGGAAATCCAAGTGTTTCTGTTATCAGCATGTGCTGCAGCTGAGCTTGCTGGTTTTGGCTCAATTTCTCCTTGGCTTTTCCCTTTTTGATCGCAGGATTTCCCCAAAGCTACATGAGCTCTCCAAGTACCATGGGTGGATAAGTTTAGGGGGAAAAAATGATTCCATGGGTAAATAAGTTTAGGGGGAAAAATGGTTCCACTCACGAGTAAATAGGTTTAGGAAATGTGAAACCAAGAGTGAAACCAAGTTAAGTAGGGTTCTTAGCTGCAGAACTTTTCGGTACCTTGGTTTTGCTGATGTGCATGTAGGTCCTTGAGAGTGTGTGTGGTTTAGCTCATCTCCAAATTTCCATGTATCCTGTCTTCTTGCAACAGCTCTCAATACTGAGGCCTTAGTGTTCTAAGGTGCATATTTGAAAAACACTGTTCCATACTATTTTCCAATTTCTTTGCACTCATCAGACTTGCCTTTCTATGTCTCCACATTGTCTGTAGCATAATTTAAATGTTATTAAAAATTTCCTTTATATCATTCCTCCTCACTCCCACAATATGTGTTTGTAATTTTTTTTTAATAGCATCTTTGGATAACTTTGGATTTTATTTTAGTCGCATAATCTCCTCTATTGGCATTGAGTTATTAGTGAGTTGTCAATCACCTGTGCATATTAAGGATGCTGAAGCGAATTGTTGCTGCAGCCAGAGGTAGAGCAAATCACCTCAAATGATTATGCAAACAAATACAATTTGTGTCCTGTAATTGCTTTATTCTGGCAGTCCCACTATGTGGACTTATTTTAATTGAAAAACTTGAAAGATAAATGCACCTGCTAAGATAGTTTCTTTTTGTTATCATAGAGCTTCTTAATATTGGGTAGAAAACAGTAAATCTCAAGTGATCCAGTTTTTATATGTGATGGTACCTGGTACAAAAGTGGATACAACCTAGTAAATATATCCTGTTTTTCCTGAGTAAAGGAAAATTGACACAAAAGGTCACTCCCAATTTAAGTCTAACTAATGAAAAAAGAGGTTTTGCAAGAGTTGCTGAGAAGTACCCCTAGGCAGAAGGCAGTTATCTCCCTGATGCAGTTTAAACTGCCCATCATAGGTGCCAGCGGAGACATGGTATGGTGATTCAGACTGACCCTCTTTCCTACAGTGAATCAAGAAAGTTAATTTGCTCATGCCTCCAAAAGTGTTGTTTACCAAGATCATAAACCATAGCACTAATAAATCATGAGGTCTTTAGATCATTTTGAATATTTTATTTTTTAGCAACATATAAACCAACAGATGTGTTAATTGTTGTAAAATGTAACCATACTGAGGATGTGATGTCTATAAATTTGTTATCAGTCATTCTTCCTAATGCTTGTCCAAATATTATTATTTGATCTATAAAAAGGAGTGGGTGCCTGGTCCTGTGGCTAAAATATAGGATGTAAGGAAATACCAGACAGTAGTTATTGAGTCAACTAAGTCCAATCTCTGAGCAGAACTTGGCTTGCTGTGTGGTCAAAGCCTTTCAAAGGGTCTTGAAGAACAGGAACAATGAGGAATTGCATTTTTGAGATGGTTTGCTTTCAACCCTAGAAACGAGAATGCAGTTATTGCATTGGTTCAATGTGGACATAAGTCGGTTAGTAAGTATTTATACGGTAACCACTATCCTAAAAGAAGAGTATAAAGCAATAAACCTAACTCTTCTAGACTTCTGAGACTTTATAAGATGGAGAGATGAGATATAAACTCATGGACAAAGTTCATTGTCAGTGCAAGAATCAAAAAATGCTGAAGCAGCCCAGGGTTTTCAGTAACTACATTTGAAAAGCACTGTTATGTCTATTGTGATCCCTGTTGCCAAATGAAGGGTCCAAGCCAAAAGTGCTGTCAGAAGAAGGAAGATCACCTTGTGCTGAAGATGCTTGGGAAGGACATATGTGATTCTGCTAGGTGCTGAGGTTCAGAATCAGAACTACACTTCCTAAAAAAGCAGACAGCAATCAGGGTCTTGCTCAAAATACTAGCATAGATGTCATAGAGTGCCGTGGTAAATATCACAGATTCAAATTAAACTTAAGTGGAATTTTGGGCAAGTTATCTGAGTCTCTAGTCCTCTCTTTACTCATCATTAAAATAAGTATAGTTAAAATATAACATGACTACAATACTACCAACTTAAGTTCTATGAGAATGGAATCAGATAATACTTTAAAAATAAAATCACTTTACATCAGGCTAGGTATTTGGTAAAGTCTCACTAAATATCAGCTGCTATGATAATCACTGCAAATAACACCTGTGGAATATTATTTGGGGCCAGGAATAAAGTTTGCAGAGTAGGGAATATAATCACATAGTTAAATAATTTAATTTAGAACGTAAAATATTCTTTTGGCATTTATGCTGGCACTATCTAGGGTGATTCAAGATGTTAAGGGGACTCTCTAAATAAGAGAGAATTTTGAATATGTTCAACCCATCAAGACAGGAGAAAAGAATTGGCTGGCAATGACCTATAAGGTGGGTTTTTTTTTTTTTAAATGACAACAATTCCAGATAGGGGCCACCAAAGGAGTCGCCAGATCCTGTTGGTTGGTTGTTGGTGGTCAAAATCCCAGCGTTTGGGTTGAAAGATCAGGGGTGATAAGCAAGTCTGTTTTGTTCCAACCTACCCAAGAGAACAGTAATTACTAGGTATAATAATGCTTGTCAAAGGCGGTTACTGAAAACCCGCTGCTGCTTCAGCATAATCAGAACGACAGAAGTTGCAGGAAGATTTTCCTTGTGAGGCACCCACTCAGAATGCTGATTAGATGAAGTAAAAGGGATATGGATCAGCAGCCGAGAGAGAATCTCTCCCTAGTAAGTGAAAATGAGAAAGGGAGGAGGAGGGGGAAGAGTTTGACTTTCCTGTTTTATGGTTTATGATGTGGTTCTCTAGATTGGCTTCAGGCTCTTAGTTCTTCTCATCTGCAGGTTTTGTGAAGAGCTGCTCGTAGTGACCACAGCAGAGTGAAGGCTGGTTTTTCCCTTAGAAACTTCGGAGGTCTGCGGCTGGGCATGGTGGCTCAAGCCTGTAATCCCAGCACTTTGGGAGACTGAGGTGAAGGGATTGCCTGAGTCCATGGGTTCGAGAACAATTTGGGCAACTTGGTGAGACCTCATCTCTACAATAAATAAAAAAAATTAGCCGGGCATGGTGGCATGTGTCTGTAGTTCCGGCTAATTGGAAAGCGGAGGTGGAAGGATTACCAGAGCCCAGCAGGTCAACATTGGGGTGGCTGTGAGCATGCGTGCCACTGTGCTCCAGTCTGGCGATAGAGTGAGACTCCAACTCAAAAAAACTTTGGAGGTCTTGTCAGTTAGTTACATGGTCCTCTCTTTACTCATCATTAAAAAGGTATAATTAAAATAGAATATTTACCAAGGAAAAGGTACTTATTTATCTGAATCAAAATAAAATGTTATCATCCAGTTCTGTAAAAAAAAAAACCAAAAAAAAAACCTATCTAAAAATAAAGTTTGGAGTCTTTAATCTTTTCACTTTTGCTTTCTTTTGGATAAATTTGAAATGGACCTTGAATCAAGTGACAAAAAGGCCCAGCACCAAAGAACTGGCCTTCTTGGGGGTCATTCTGTATCTTTGCTTTTATGTTTTGCCAAACATTCAGTTTCTAAAAAAAAATCAACACTTTTATCTAGAAAATCTCAGTGCTGGTATACCTGTGGCTGTTGTCTAGGTGATGATGACCGAGGGCTTCCTGTGTGCTGAACATGATTATAAGCGCTCCCCAAGCAGAACTGCATGTAGTCCTCAAAGCCTACTGAGAGGTAGGTTCTCTTACTATCCTGAGTATCTCATTAGAGACGAGAAAAACTGGCACAAGGAGCTAGGTGTGTCATCCAAGACCACACAGCTTGTAAACAGTACAGCTGTGATTCAAACCCAGGCCATCTGGTTCCAGAGTCGACAGTCTAAGAAAGTCTTTTAATCAGCAGAGAGATTCTCCGGTAACTCTGAGATGTAGACATAAACCTGTAGAGCAGAATCTGAACAAACCGGGTCTTATGGAGAACAGTTTGGGTATGCAAGACACTGTTGGCTGGTATCTGGCCTGCATGCTGGCTCACATGGTTGTGATCTCAGGAAGGTAGGAGGTGGAGGGATGGATGCTGGGCTGGCAATGTCAGGAAAGCTCCTGTGGCATAGGGTACCAGTGTAGGGCAAGGATTGAAAACTCGGGCTCTGGGGTCATGTGTACGCAGCTTCAAGTACTGAGTGTGTTGGTGGGGGTAGCTGGTAAGTAGTCACAGCACTTGCTTTCTGTGTGATCTTGGGCAATTACTTCAATCTCCTAAGCTTCAATTTTTCTATCTAAAATATGATGATGGGAATACCTGTGAAATAGGACTGCCATGAGGGTTAAGTTAAAGTATGTACAGCAGTCTCCCTTTATCTGAGGGGAGTACCTTCCAAGACTCCCAGTGGTTGCTGGAAACTGTGGATAGTACCGAATCTTATTCTATACTATGTTTTTTCCTACATGTAATTACCTATGATGAAGTTTAATTTATAAACTAGACAGTAAGAGATTAACAACAAAACCTAATAATCAAATAGAACAATATGAACAATAATATGCCAGCATCATTACTCTTGTGCTTTAGGGCCATTATTTGACACAAACATTGTGACACCATGACAATGGCTCTGAGAACTGAGAGGACAATTCGGTGATTACCAGATAGGTAGCATGTACAGTGTGACTATGCTGGGAAAAGGGGTGATTCATGTCCTGGATGGGGCATAAGATTTCATCATGCTACTCAGGACCGAGGTTGACTGCAAGTGACTGCAACCATGTAAAGTGAAACCACAGATGAGGGAGCTTCAATACAGGTCCTGGAAACTGGTAGGCTTGATGGTGGAGGTGTTTTGTTTTGTTATTGTTACTCAGGCAAGCAAGGAATTTTGAAGATTACTGACAGTGAAGCACTTTTAAACACTTGTGAAAATACAGAAGACTTCTGTGGAAATTACTCTTCTCTATTGTAAGGACACTGGAGGAGATTGAGGCCCATACAAGCTGCCTGAACCCCAATTTCAAGCCATAAAGACTGAACTCCAATTTCAGATCATAAAGCAGATGCCCTCGATTCCAGATCTCCTCCAAGATTGTACTCCTGTTTCCATCTCCTCCACTCCCCAGCTTCGTGGTGTGTTTCCCTTCATTCTGTGTCCTCATGGAGCCCTGGAAACCTCATGCTGGGAATGACCCAGAAAGACAAGGGGTGGTGTGGGAGACCTGCAATTGAGGGGGCTGTCAAATGTTTGGCAGACGCCAGCAGATGCCAGAAGAATCGGCCAAAAATGGAATGGGTGCTCTTGATTATATTCAGTGTGTAGTCTTCTGTAAATTCACATTTCCAAATTATTTTCAGCACTCTTTTGTTTTGGGGAGGAGTATACTTAACTATTCATTACTTTCTTGATCTTAAAGCTGAATTTGACCCATGTCCACAGCTTGGAAAGCGTGTGGGACTAGGGTACAAAAATTATGACTCAATTATTGTACATATGTCTTTTACTTTGCAGCACAAATGATAGCATTTTCTTCGTTATGCTCATTCTTAAGGCCGTGAAGCATGTGGTAGTTCTTACTAAAAAAGATTAGTTGATAAGAATCAAAAGGGGAAAATCAAATAAACAAGCAAATGAAAATAAAACAAAACATCCCTTCCCCTTCACACATAAAGTGTCCCTGGAGTAGGCTCCCAGTTTTTGACTGCAGACTCCAGACTTAAGACTGCCCAGCAGGAAGTACTTGATCCTTGACCCAGCTCTTCTGGCGGTGTGACTTTGGACAAATCGCCCATCCCTCTGAGTCTCATTCTACTTAGCTCTCGGTAGATAATGACACCTTCCCTGTTTTCCTCACTGGATTATTAAGGAGATGGAAATTAAATGCCTCTGGAGGTCCTTTCCTAACTGCACAATACTAATCTGTAGGGTGTGCAGACACAGATGAGGTTCCTGGCAGATACAGGTGTCATGCTTCCTTGTACTCTGCTGGAGACAGACCTGACTACCTGATGATAGCACCTTCTTCCCCACAGCCTAATTATGTCCCTTCAACATTTTCAACATAGGGTGCTGTTGGGAGAAGTCCTGGCATCCGAGCACTGTGGCAATGCAGGCCATGGAGTGAATGCCCAGCCTTGAGAGTATCCTCCACTTTCTTTTGGTACAAGTGGTCCTGATGGCTACAGATGAGCAAAACTGATCTCACTTGTTGACTGAAGGACAAAAAAAGAAACATGTATTGAATGTGCCAGTAATTTTCAAAACTAGGTATCAACATCCAATATCCAGTGTTGTGTGTGTGCTGAGATCACCTATAGAGGTGTTTGCCAGATATTTTAAAGTTTTAAGCAACTAACAATTTGAAAATCTTTAGTTTCAATGTAAGCAATAATATATTTGAAATACTGTGTTTAAAGTGCTATCTGTAGATATGTTGGATACACGTTTAAATATTTAATAATTTTAAAAGGTTCATGTTTGTCCATGTACCTCCTAAAATCATCTTGTTCAATCCATTTGGGACCCATGAGTCTAGTATATATACTTTTACCTTTTATGTGGAGGCCAGAACATGAATTCTAGAAAGATTTGGGTTACATTTGAATGGCTTAAAATGTGTTGAGTGGATCATAGCTAGGGCACTCTTTTATCCTGATTTACCCAGGACAGTGCCAGTTTATGTCACTCCCTTTCATTTCAACAGTGTCTTCATTTGGACAATAAAGTATATGGTCAGAGCTTACAAGTAACTGTATTGGAACAGATCATAGTGTTTTTTTAAAAAAAATGTATATGTGAGTAAGTGTGTGTGTGTGTGATTATTTCCTGGGAGACTCGTTGCCTGGACTCATCCAAAGATGTGCTGAACAGAGAAAACAGAGTTTTGGTTCTCAGGTAGACTCATGTTTGAAGTTTGAAGTCTGGGACATTTGATCTGAGGCCAAGTCTGCCCTCCTTCCCTCCATCCTGAGCTTGGAGTATTGGATGTAGTACTTCACTGATGTGACAGTGGCACTAAAAGCACCTTCGACTAGGATATGGGTTCCATCCTTCAACTTTTGACCCTTGATATAATGCAGTTGTTACTTGGTATAGAGTTTGAGAAACAACATTTATTCAGAAGGGTTGCCTTTGGGAGGGTCAAATGATGTGCCCCAGTCCCTCATCAGTGTCTTCATGAAGGAATGCTGATTATGGAAAATAGGCTTATCTAAGCATTAAAAATTGTCACCAAATGCTCCCATCTCTTATCTAATTCCCCAATGGAAATGCAATACAAGAATGGATACTTTTTAGTGTATTATCGTCATTAGTTTGGGTTTTGCTTCTCTATTATCATTGTCATCTGGCAATTACTGAGAGAGAATATTTATCAATGAATCTGATTGCTTTGGGAGTTTAGGTGTTTTTGATTATTTTTATTTGTCACCCCCTATTAAACCATAAGTTCGGTGCAGGCAGAGATATCTTCTCTTTCTTTTAATTGCTTCTTTGCATTCTTTGCAGTTTGTTTCTTTCCTTTTCTCGTTTCTTCCTTCATTCTTTCTCCTCTTTCTCCCTTTCCTCCCTCTCTCCTTCCCTTCCTCCCTCCTTCCTTCCTTTCTCTTCTCCTTCTTCTCCTTGACAAGGTCTCATTCTGTCACTTAGGCTGGGGTACAGTGATGTGATCATAGCTCACTGTAACCTCGAACTCCTGGGCACAAGTGATCCTCTTGCCTCAGCTTCCCAAGTAGCTAGGACAACAGGCATACACTGCCATGCTGGGCTCATTTTAAAATTATTTTTGTAGAGACTGGGTATCACTGTGTTGCTCAGGCTGGTTTCAAACTCCTGGCCTCAAGTGATCTTCTCGCCTGGGCCTCCTAAAGCACTGGGGATACAGGTGTGAGCCACTACACCTACCCCATTGTCTGTTTTATTTGATAGTCTTAAACGTTTTTTAAATCTGTAGTTTCCTTCTTTATCCCTCTTTTTCTTGCCTTACAATTTTTCTGTTAAAACTTCAGGACTTTTAACTTGAAGAATTCCCTAAAATCTGTATTTTGTTCACTCTGAATGCTCACTAATGGTGGACTTCACCCTGTCCCTCTGTCCTTTAGATTTCCTGCACATTGGCAGCTGCAACCAGACTCAGATTTGACTCCTTGATGAGACTCTAGGCAATGGTGGTGTGTCTTTCCAAGGAGGCACATGGGGCCTCTGCTCTCTTTCTCTCTGTGTTGTTGGTAGCTGTTGGTACTCAGTTCCTAGATTCATTGGGGGTTTGCAAAAAATAAGATATATAAATAAAGCAGTGATATTCTGATTGTATCATTTATTAGCTTGAGTACTTCTATAAAGATAGGTAGCCCTCGCCTCCTCTTTGACTTCTCATTCAGTATACTTTATAAAAGATGGGCAGAATAAATCCTTGATTTTTTTTTTTTGCCTTTATTCATCAGGTTCAAGGTGGTTAATCTTTTCCCTATAGTCCTTTGAAGGAAACCAGTGAGGTTTTTTTTTTTTGGTACTGTACCATGATGAATAAATGGATTTAAACATATTTTATGGGTTTCAATCAATTGCAATTATCGTCTCTGTTAAAGCTCACATCTTTACCCTGGGAGAGCCTCTTCAAATTGGCTCCATTTGACAGGGTGGGTCCTAAGAAGAATCTTTATAGCTTTTCTGCCCTATGGTATAGCAAGATTTTCTGGACTTATCTTGTACATTTCCTGCCCCAGACCTGGAATCAGCCATTTCACCAAGACATTCTAATTTCCTTTGGGGAGACATGGCATATGAAGATAACAGTCTGAGTGCTATGGGTGCTCCGTGTTACTTGGCTAGTTATTATTTCTAAGCCTTTACAGGAGACAAAATTGGAAGCTGGCTAGCATGTAGGCATATATAATATCTGTGGACTTGTGTGTGTATATATTTGTGATCATGTGTGCACATACACAAACATCTCCATTATATATGGTCATCCTTTGGTATCTATGGGGGATTGGTTCCAGGACCCCTCTCAGATACCAAAATCCGTAGATGCTCAAGTCCCTTATATAAAGAGAGGTAGTATTTGCATACAACCTACACACATCCTCATGTATACTTTAAATCATCTCTAGATTACTGATAATACGTACTCCAGTGTAAATGCTATGCAAATAGTTGTTTATACTGTATGACTTTTAATGTGCATTATGTTTTATTGTTGTACTGTTATTTTTTATCTTTCCGAATATTGTTGATCCATGGTTGGTTGAATCTGGTGATGCAAAACCTGTGACTACAGAAGCCAACTATATACATGCAATACTTTATGATTTTTGATACAGATTATTTCCAATTCAAATACAGGATCAGAGTTTTCACTTAACCTTTTATGTATTAAGATGTATCTCTCTCTCTCTCTTTTTTTTTTTTACCTGCACACACGTTTACTGCAGCTTTGTTCACAATAGCCAAAACATGGAACCAATCATACTGCCCATCGAAAGAGGACTGGATAAAAAAAAATGTGGTACATATGCACAATGGAATATTACACAGCCATAAAGAAGGACGAAATTATGAACTTCACAACAACTTGAATGGACTTAGAATCTATACTACTGAGTGATCTATCATAGAAACAAAGAACTGAGTATCACATGTTCTCACTAATAAGTGGACCTTGAAAAATTATCATAATACTATTAGAAAAGGATTGGCAGTAGTGGGAAACTGTGGGGGAGCGGGGAGGGAGTTGCAGGAGTGGGATTGGCAGTAGTGGGAATCTGCTGGGAGAGGAGGGGAACACCTCATCAACAAGGGTACCTGCATAATGAACATTTGTATACCGAGCCCTGAATTGTACCCCACATCTTTAAAATAAAATTTAAAAAATACATACCACAAAATAGTCTGATGCTATTTTAAATGTAATTGTTTTCCCAGTTGCATTTTAATTGTTTATTGTTACTGTATAGAAATACAAAAACATATTTTAAAGTAAAAACTTACAAAAACAAGAGATCTACCCTCTTATCAAATATTTAAGCGTACAACACTGTATTTTAACTATAGGCACTATTTTGTACAGCAGATATTTATAATTTATTCATCTTGTGTAACAACAGATTTTTACTCATTGAACAATTCCCCATGTTTCAGACATCTTTGTTGAGATAAAATTCATATACAATAAAATTTATTTATCTAAAAGTGAAAAAAAGATGTATCTCTTTTCTTTCACACCAAGAAACTTGATTCTAAGGACACAGAGTTGATAGAACTAGAATATCTCATAATAACTCATTTTCTTGATCTCATATTCTTTATAAAATATCTCAGAATAATGCTATCACCATGAATATGATTTCTCAAACTATTTAAAACTTTTTTTGCATTTGCTTTCCCCCATCTCCGTATTTAAAAAATGTTGCACCATATCTACATTTTGAGAGCATGTAACCATTACATGCTTTGTCTTATAATTTCCATTTAGCCTTAATTTAACAAGTATCTATATATCTACTGTTCACCACCAGTCCTAATCTCTGCCCTTTAGCTATTTTGATTGTCTGATACTTATTCTCTAGTACGTTCCTCAGAAATGGCTCAAGGGAACAATATTCCCTGAGTTCTTACATATTTCCTGTGTCCTTTATGCTTAAAAAGGTTTCAAAATCCTTGGCTTATATTTTCTGTCCTTAAATATCTTAGATAGGTTGCTCTATTTTCTTTTCCTAAGTTTTTGCATTTAAAGTCTGGCTATAATATTTTTTTCCTCATAAATCACTTGTTCTTTTTGTGCATATGCTCATTTTTTTCTTTCTTTAAGATTTAGTAACAAAAGTGGACTCATGGGGTAAAAAGACAGCCATCTTAGATGATTAATACAGATTTTAAGGTTTGGGTCACCTTACCAGGTAAAAAATTAGGCCCGCTGAGGTGCTTGCTAAAGGCAAAGGAACTACAGAGTGGGTAGTGGAAGAAGGATTTTGTTAATAACAGCTATGGGCATGTGACCAGTTACAGAAATGAACACTGTAATTATCATGAATATTTCCATGGTTATGAGTATGTGTGTACATGGTAAATATCTTTGTTTTGTTTTCTTGCCACTGTTATCCTCTTATCATGTGACATAAGATATATTGACTTTATATTATAGCATTTAAGTATTGTTAACTTGTTAACTTTATATCATAGTATTTGAGTTATGGGATAGTAAAGAGAAAAGTAAACATCATCCAAAGACTTTGCATCTTCTTCTGGGGAAAGTGTTTGCATGTTTTTGGTGGCACACAGGACAGTTGTATTATGTTATTACTTTTGTTTGGGACTAAGCATGGTTTAATGCTTAGTTTTAAGGCTCATATGGGTGTCAAGTTGACAAGGACTTGTAATGGTTAATTTTATGCACCAAAGGGAAGGGCGTTTTTGGATAAGATTACTGTTTAAACTGATGAACATTGAATATACAGATTGCCTTCCATAATGTGGGTGGGCCTCATCCAATCCATTGAAGGTTTGAATAGAGCAAAAAGACCAGCATCCTAGAGCAAGAAGGACTCCTTCATCAGACTGCCTTCAAACTTCATCTGCAGCATTGACTCTCCTGGGTCTCTGCCTGCTAAGCCCACATTTGGACTCGTCAGTCTCCATAATTGTAAGCGCCAATTCCTTATTATAAATCTCTCTTTCTCTCTCAGTGCGCGCGCGCATACGTGCACACACACACATACACGCGCGCACACACACACACACACACACACACACACACACACTCACTCCCTATTGACTGTGTTTCTCTGGAGAACCCTGACTAATACACAAGCATTCAATATTCCATACCAAAAAATCTGTGGGATTTTTTTTGTTGGTGAGTGGGACTATTCTTTCTTTAAAAAAAAAAAATTATATATATATATATATGTATATATATGGTTCATAATGACCCCCAAAACTACAGTCAGCTCTTTAGTTTCCTTTTTATTATTTAAAAAAATCATGCCATGATGAAACTTTTAATATCATGGATTTCCCTACATTCTCATTAGCAGAACACTCAAGACTTCTCTGAAAAATGTAGTGGGAATAAGCATCTAGTAGGTGTTCTCAAAGAACACTGTTTTTCTCTGAATCATTATGTGTTCTTGAGATATGATATTTATGAAGTCTGCAACTTGATAGAAAGTAGCTGTGATCAACTAACCCTTTTAATGTCACTACCCCTTTTTTCTTTGTTCCTTAATTTCAAGACTGGTTGATTTTGCTCTAATATAAGTGGTAGGATTACCAGGCAAAATCCTGACTTTCGTGGACAGTGGTGAATATGTGGTTCATAAGTGACCAACATAGAACTATAAATCCAACAATGTATTGTCATTTGAAAATTGCTGGACAGCCCCCTCCAGTCCCTTCCCACTGTGGGAGCTTTTCTGACTTCTCAATAAATCCTGCTCTCTCACTTTCTGAAAAAAAAAGAAAGAAAAGAAAATTATTGAGAGAGTACATTTTAAGTGTTCTCATCACAAAAAATAAGTATGTGAGGTAGTGTACATGCTAAATAAATTCATAGCCATTCTAACCATGTATACCTATATCAAAACATCATGTTGTATACCATAAATATATATACTTATTTACTGGTTGATTAAAATAAAACAGTTTTTTAAAAAGAGCTATATAACCATTTCATTTACAAAGATGATAAGCATGCTATTCCTAGGGGGCTTATAGCCTAGTGGGGGGAGGAGGGTAATAAGCATATGAACAAGAAAATGTCAGACAATGGTAAGAGCTAGGCAGAGTAATGGGCAATATGCTAGACAGCTAGGTAGTGATTTGGTTTGAGTGTTCAGGGAAAGTAACATTTAATTTGCAGTGAAGGTAACATTTATTCTGAAGTTTAATAATAGGAGGAAGTGAAGATGTGAGCAAAGAGCATTCTAGGTAGGAAAAACAACTGGTGCAAAGGCCCTGAGGCAGCAGCAGATTGAAGATTGTAGGTTTAGGTAGTCTTAGTCATAAACTCTTAAGGAAGAGTAGCCAGGGGGCTGTGTAGGTGATTTTGACAGGGTCAGATCAAGTCAGGAGGGTGGGTGTCCTCAGGAGGAAGTTCAGTGGGCTTTGATGCCTGTGTGACACTAATCCTGCTCCAGTGTTTTGAAAATGGGGATAGGGTTGGTTTTGGGGGCAGGAGGGAGAGCAGTGAAGAGTTTTCTGAAGAGATGAAGGGGAGACCACATTGCTAGAGGTGGGAGCAACAGAGTCGGCCTCTGTAACATAAGCGCCTCTTTTATAAAAGTCACTTTATTTGTATTTTGAAGTTAAGAGAAAACAAGTGTATCTGCATAACCATGCTAATTTGAAGCCATGGATTATTTGGAATGGAATAAGATGCCGAATCTAGGATTCCTTGTGGAAGCATTATTACTGTCCTATGCCACTGTTTATTGAGGATCTGCAGACTGTAGCAAGTGAGAGTGAGTGGGAATCTCAGGTGTCTACAGGGCTCTAGGAGCCTTCCTCTCAATACCAATTCCACCTCACTAGCTCTTCCAGTTATTTCAGAAATGGAGTAACTTCATTGCC
This sequence comes from Carlito syrichta, assembly GCF_000164805.1. Taxonomy (NCBI): domain Eukaryota; kingdom Metazoa; phylum Chordata; class Mammalia; order Primates; family Tarsiidae; genus Carlito; species Carlito syrichta. The sequence continues at coordinate 735,538 of NW_007245713.1, forward strand.
TTCCTAAACAATGTTTGCCTTACATCTTCTTTGGCCCTTGAAATCAGTCTTCTCGCTTGAATCTCAATGATTGTTGTTACATTGGAACATGAGTATAGAACTGACGTGGAGCAGAATTAGTAATAAGTGACCTGGTTCCAAGGAGCTAGCTATGTAAGTACCAAAATGATATTGTCGTAAAACAACTTCACTTATAAGACAGAACAATAGTGTGAAACTTGAAGACCTGCTGGGTTATAGCGAGGTCCTAGTGTTTTACTGTTCCAGCTTGCCTGTTGAAATCTGCTTGGTTCTAGTATTTATGTGTTTATGTAATTTTTTATTCATGCAGTAATCTTTTTAGAAATTCTCCTTAATTGGGCTCCCAAGATACCACTATGTAAAGTACCTGGATCCCAGTGGTTTCAGCTTTTCTTTTTGTGTAGCTACTTTTTTGGTATGATTATCTCTCACTCTTTAATTCCCTTTATACAGTTGTGCTAAAGAATAAATCATTACTTGAAGGAAAACCTTCTTTTTTATTGCAGGACAGTCTGGTAATGAGATTATTAGAAGACTGGTCCTAGATTTAGGCTGGGCTTCATGTACTGGGTTTCATGCTCATATTTAAGCATGGCTTAATCATACTATGGATATATACAAACCTGCTAGTAGATGATGTCAGCCCTACTCATTACAGAAATGTGATAGGAGCATGGGATCTGTTGTGTCTCATTTCTGTGGTCAAAGATCATAAACTAGTATCTCAGCTCATGTCCACTAGGTTTTATTTTTATTTGTGCTTTCTTTTGTTTTAGAAGTGCTTTAAGGGCTTCTGTAAAGACTTTAACTGGCCGATGGCTATGTCACTGGGACTTGGCTGCAGTCCCTTAAGGTTAGACGTGTTCACACTCTGGTCAAGGACTTTTGTTGTCTTTCTCTTTCTCTGGTCTCTCCATACAGGCTGCCCACCCTGGCACACAGAACTGCCCTTTTTAATCTCTCTACTCTGTTCTCACCCAGGACCAGTTGTATGCCATAGCTCTCCTGCTGTCTCTCTGTGGCCTCCAGGTCATTTGTGCCATGGCCTCTGTGTGATCTGCCGCAGCATGCTTCCTACCATCTTAGAGACTGCTGTTGATTGAAGGCACCATGAGAAGGGTACTGAGGTTGGGACGTCTGAAGGTAGCAGGGAGAAAAGAGCCAGAGGGAGGCTTAGGCCCCCAAGGGGACATAGTCAATTTTCACTTCCATAAATCTTGGTTCTCACCTTAAATTGTTTTCTGGCTTCAGCAAAATGTCCACACTTCCAGAGAGTTTGCTGGTCTTTTAAGGTAAGGATTTGATATGATATTCTTACTGATCATTCTGTGCCCATTTTGTTTACATGCGGCTCTGAAACTGGCCCTTGAGTATTAAAGATTCAAAACTGCCCTGAGTTTGACCAGATCTTTCTGTTGCTCAGAGCATCTTTGTGACATTTTGAAATATTATAACACTGTATTTTTAATTAAGGAGTCTGTGGTATTAGTTTTTCTGAGAGCAGAAGAGTATGAGTGTATTTCTTTATTTCTGTTACACATGTTTTGATTTGGAGGAAGTGTTTGTGAGTATGTGGGTGCCTTTTGGAAGACTCCATGGGTAGCAAAATTAGGATGACTTTCATTTCTAATCCACGGATTCTCCATAACATCATTCCAAGTTTTTTAAAAAAATTTAATTCCCTGTGCTTCTTCGCTGTGAGCCACTGGGTTAGGTCTAGGGTGGGCTAAAAAGTCCGTGTGTTTTTTGCTTTCCTAGACAATATTGATGCTCTTGGCGACCCGCTTGAGAAGCACCTCTGTCAGGAAGGATGCTCTCCCATCACATGGCAGCTTGGGGTCTTCCAGGGATGTGTTTGATCTCTGGAGGGTCATTTTTCATTTCCAGATAGGGTACTTGGGATAGAGTGGTTCATTATCTCACAATCTGATGCTTCCTCCCTACGTTTCCATTTCCCCTTCAGGGGGGAGAGAGACTGCTGGTGAGGACTCAGTCAATTAGCTTCTAATAAATTATTGTTGCTCTTTGGAACAATGCAATATTTTGTATTGAGTGCAACCATGTATGCACCAAATGCAACCTTCCGTTAGTTTCTTTGTGGTTATGTGGGTGTGCCTGTGTGTGTTGATGGGCATAGATAGGGACTTGGGCAAATTAGTTGGCCTCTCTGAACTTGTTTCCCTGTGTGAAAATGGAGATGATAATAGTACCTAATGCATAGGGATGTTGTAAGGATGCATGCTAAATATTAAGAGTAGCACTGAACATGTAATAAGTGCTGCAGAAGACTTAGTTGCTATTAGTATTGTTGTTATTGCTACTAACATATTTGAATTAAAGTAAAACTCTCCCTCGTTAGAAATTCATAGGAATCAACAAAAAAGATATGGGGAAATGCTCCAGACAGCAGCTTGCTCTAAGGGAGTTAGTGCAATTTCTGGAATGAGCGCAGTCCTTATCTGCAATGTGGAGGCTTTATCAATGGAATCTACTGTGAAGAGCATTAATAGGACATCTTCCTGTCCTCCAGCCCTAGCTCAAAGGTGCTGCCAAATGCAGATAAAAGCACTGGAGTAATCTCAGTTGACTATTGTCTGCCTCCTCATTCTTGCCATTGGTGAAATTAATATTTGGTTGCTGAGGGAAGACAAACATCTGTAACTTTTCCCATGTGTGGAATGGCTGTTTGGTTTCTATTGCACATGTTTTTCTCTCAGGTTAAAAACTGTCTAAACCCGATTTTCCCCTGTTAAAAATTGAATCATGTTTGATTTTATGGTAATGTTCATAAACCTAAAGAGAGTTAAGAGTCATTCCAGCGCTAAAACCTTCTAAACCTTTAAATAAACATATTGTTGTTATCTTGAAACTTTCCAAATCGAACTTGGAATTCACTCAGTCATCTTATAGAGCTTTGATATATGAGGAGGGCAACAATGATCCTGTAAATTCCTAGTAACACTGGGCCACTCTTGCAGCTTTCAAATAACAGAATGAAATGCAGCAAAAGGATTTGCACTAGCAAATGTCAACACAAGTATTAATCAATTTGCTATTTGAAGTAACGTTCTAATTACAGATTTATTTTAAAAGAATTTGGTGTTTTATCATTATCACCTCTCCTCTGAATGATTGCATTAGCCCTCCTAACTGGTCCATCTTGCACAATTCCTAGGCAACCTTTTCTAAAACAGTGTTTCCATCAGCTCACTCCTTTGCTGAGAGACCCAGCATGACTCTCTTATAGCCTATAACAAAAGTATAATCTTTGTAGCTTTGTGTTCCAGGTCATTCCACGTCTGCTTCCCACCTACCTTGGTGGTTTCTGCTGTAGCCCTTCCTATATTGGTTGATCCCATATATTCCCCTTTCAGGCCATTGTTTATGTTGTTTACTCTGCCTAAGGGCCCCTTCTTCACCTCCAAATGCCAGGTACTCCAGGAACCTCTCAAGTTTTCTCAAATGTCTTCTAGTAAAGCCTTTTCTAAACACTGTACTCTTAGAATTAATCATTTTACTCTCCTGTATAGAGGCTGTAGTGGATGCATGGAGACACAGAGAGGCTAAAGTAACTTACTCAAGGTTATACATTGGTTAAGTGTCAGAGTTGGGGTGGGCAGTGAAATACTCAAAGACAGGAATGAAAATGCAGAAGCACGTTGGAAATATGATATCCTTGTCAAATTTAGTGGCAAAAATTAGACTTTATGAGGACTTCATTGTACTACATCCTGAAAGAGGGTTGTATTACATAGAGTCTTGGAAATGGAAGGTCCTCAAAGTGGAGATTGATGACTCCTTTTCTGGTGGACCTGAAATCTTGTCATTAGGAAGGTGTGTGGTGTGGTTGAAAGTCTACATCAAGTCTTGCCGTGACTGGAAGAAGAGGTCTTCAGGATTGAACCCTTTCTCTGTGCTGTCTAAAGGGTCGTCTGATGGGGAATGTGGTAACTTCTGTGGTCTCTTATGCCATGTAGGGGCTGCCCTAGGTATGGCAGGCCCTGACTATGAACCAATAGGCATTTGAGTAAGGGAAGGAAAAAGTTAAGTTTGCTAGACTTGTGTGCTACTGTGGGTCTTCTCACATTTGTGCTGCTTCCCAGAGAGTTCATATTTTTCTGTATGTGCTAGAATATGATAAATGACACATACATGAGAAATTCACATTAATGACATTGTGCTCTGTAAGAGCAGCTTCTAGAAAATAAGCTGTCTTCTTCCTGGTGCACTTTCTTATCCAGAGTCTCTGTAGAAAAAAATAATGAGCCTCTCTGATTAACAGGACACAATAAAATTGTTGAAGATAGTTGTCGGCATTATTTGTTCTACATTTTGTGGTCAGTACTGGCATTATATAAATCTGCATTTGGTCTTTCCCTTATCCACTTGGACTGACTTTCAGGCTACGATAAGCAGGGTCTAGTTATGACCACTGAAGCAGAAGTGCAGATTCAGTGAGTAATTATTAAGAACTTTCCGGAATATTAGCTGTTTCAGTTGCTGCAGGGACTAGTGATGGAATAGTCCATTAGACATTTCTGTTCCCAGCAACTCCTGAGAATTGATTCCAATCTGAAGCAGCCAACTGCTTTGATCAATACCATAATTACTCTTATTGATGGATTGTTTTACAATGGTAGCCATCAGAGCAGTCCGTCAGCTCAGGAGGCACCAGACCTGTCCCCTGCAAGCTATAATGTACCGCAAATATCTGATTCAAATCAACTTACTATTGAGGCCAGGATGACAAGCGTGAAATTAATTGTTCCACTTCATGTAAGACCTGCATTCTTCTTTTGAGAGAGTAATTGGTTGCTGCATGTTGCGTGAGAGCTGGGGGAGCTGTGACTCTCTGCAATGTTTATGGACTTATTTTTTTCATCCACCAACTATTTTTTTCCCTACACTTTTAGGTGTCAGCTGTGCCACATGGCTGCTGTTCCTGCCATTGTTGTTTTTGAGTAGGTCTTTTCATGTCAGAAAGAATGGTTTCTTTCCAGAAGGATTGATTGCAACTAGGGTAGATTTCTTACCTGAAAAGCTTAATTCATAAAAAAGAGGGGGTTTGTTGGCCAACATTAAAGTAAGATGACCTCAAAAGTATTTTAAAAAAACAACTGAGTGAAGTGGGCCCAGTGTTCTTCCATGAATGCAATAGACTAATTCAAAAAGTGTGACCTTCTTGCTTTTATGTTGATGGAGGAACAATGAGGGCAATCCAGGTGGGAAGTCAAGAAGGATAACTGAGAAAATTAGACAGTGGGGTAGTCCCAACAGTTCCTGGTCATTCAGGCTTCACCAACTGACTAACCATTATGTTGGCTAAAATCAAGATCCCAGTAGAACTTGAGAGAAATGTTTTAAGATATTTTAATAAGAAAATTGAATATACAAGTTCATAGCTGGTGCAGGAAGTTACAAAGGCTCTAGAAACAGAGGGGTGTCAAAGCATGGTAACCTTCATGACTTCAAGGGCTTTCTGAAACCCTGGTTAGATGGATAACCTAGTGGAGGTGAGAATTTCTAGCACACTAGTAAAGAATGGTGATACTTATTATCACCATTATTTGTTTATTATAGCACTTTCAAGTTCGATCCTATGAGAATTGGCTATGGAAAAGGGATTCTGTGGACAACTAATCCCTTAACCAACCAATATTTAGTGAGTGCCTGTTGTGTGTAAGCACTGTCTTAGTTCTGGGGTGACCCAAGTAAATGAGACCCTGTATCCCTGAAGTTTACATTTTTATGGAAATCTTGGGAAGACAGACAGTAACACTGTCCCCAAATCTGTAAGGTAATGTTTGGTAGTGTCAAGGATGGTGTATGGCAAAGGGCAGTGACCTTGTCTGATGTTGGAAAATGACGTTCAAGAAAGAGTAAGTAAAGTAGGGTTGACTCCAGCCTAGCTCATGGGTCTGAAGCCACCTTCACCATTAAACTTGGTCTGTCTTTGAGATATTCTAGTGGCAGAGCTTTCTGTTTGCATTTTGGAAGGAAGAGATTTGATAGTATCAGCATTCAATGCAGGAGAAAAAGTCAATGTAAAATACCTAACTGAGAATGTTATGAATGGTTTTAGAGGTGAGATTCTATTTCTGCTTGGTCATGTAAGTGTTTGAAAGTATTGATTGAACACTTTCATAACACCTGGAGGGATCAGGAATGATTAATAACAAATAACCTATGATAGCAAGACTCAGAGAATTATAACACCCCAGACAGTGCTGACTAGGGAGAAGGATTTCACATTACTCAATTGCATATGTAACCTCATTAGCATGCCTCATCCATGGTGGACTAAGGTAGCAAATGCATTAACTTACCATTATACTTTCCTGTCTCCCATATTCTGATTTCTTTGGGGATCTTCCCCTTCTGCTTGATGCTGGAGTCCCATAAGCTCTAGCCACAATATAGACAGGAGACCAGGCTTGGCCCATCAAAGTTCCACATCTTCCTGGACACAGAGTTTGCTTAAAAATGGGCTTGTGACTCAGGTTTGGTCAATCAGAACCTTTTCTGTACTTCTCTCCAGGAGCTAGTGAGAAAGATGTTCTTTCCACCAGGGTGGCTAAGCTGATAGCATGAGAGTCTGGCATGGAGACATGGACCTAACTGGCTACTGGGATGGCCTGCTGAAGAAAGGAAGTCAAGCAGAGCTGAGAGTTATGATCAAAAGAAAAAAAAACACAACAGGTATAGTTCTGATCTACAGTTGTGAGTTCTTAATTCTTTAGTTTGCCTTGTTTAAACAAGTATACATATTTAATACAAAAAAATCCTTTTAAAATATGCTTTCACTTAAATCAGACCACACTGGTAAAATTTCCTTTCTGCTGTATGGAGAGCCAGATAGAAATGTGTTTATGGTACAGTGGGGTTGACAAGAGCTCTTCCTGGAGGAACCTACTGACTGAAACCCAGCCACTTGTTCTTAGGACTCATGAGGTCCGTGCCATTGTCTCTGGAAGCACATTTATGACTGGAAGATCCCCTTAAGTAGCTTTTGTGGTGATGGCATCATAAATATATATCATAAAGGCTTTCTGTGAAGGAAACATACACAATTAAAAGTGCATTTAGTTAAAACAGAAGCCTGCCAATACATTTATGTAGCTGCAAGATAGGGACTTCTGAGAAGAGAGGCAAAATTTGCAGCTGCTGAAGCAAAGCACTGCATTCTAGTTGCTTGGCTTTTGCGATGCTCAGGAATTTTCAGGCATGTTTATGGACCAGCTGCTCTGCCAAGATTCAGCAATATATGGGCAGAGGAGTCCTGAATAAATATGCCTCTTCTCCTTCTTGGGAATCCAAGGGTTTAGTGAAGGGTTTAGCGCTAACTTCTAAGAATTGAACTCAGCAATGTTTGATGTTTGTAGACATGGAGTCAGCTATTTACTTAGCTACTCGAGCCATTCATTAAATGGAACAGGACATGACAAATTTATCTGCTTTCTAAATGAAAACTGTATTTATTGTATTGTGCAGAAATGTCACTCCGAAACCTCTTCTACTGATCTCTTTTTACCTCTGGGCAGGGCACCAGACCCCTAGAATTGAGTGCCTCAAATTCCTACACAAGATCCCCAAGATGTGTCTCTGTCTTAGTCTGTTTTCTGTTGCTATAAACAGAATATCTGGGACTGTGTGCATTATAAAGAAAAAGAATTTACTTCTTATAGTTTTAGAGTCTAGAAAGTCCAAAGTTGAGAAACTAGATCTGGTGAGGACCTTCTTGCTGTGTCATAATATGGTGGAAGCCCTCACATGGCAAGAGAGAGGAAACATGTCAGTTCAGTTCTCTCTTCCTGTTCTTATAAAGCCACTGGTCCCATTGTGGGAGACCCATCCTGATGACCTTATCTAATCCCAATTACCTCCCAAAGGCCCCACCTCCAAATACAACATATGAATTTGGGGATTCAGTTTCCAGCACTTGAAATCTGGGGGACATTTTTAAACCATATCTGTCTCCTTCTCTTCTATGTCTCCTACCATTTTCCCCAGTGCTCAACAAGGCTACAGCCATGTTGGTTTTCTTTTTTTCCCTTAAACACATCAACCCCTTTCTACTTAGGACCTTGACTCTTACAGTCTCTCTGCCTTGAATTTTCTTTCCCTACTTCTTTGCATACCTGGCTTATCACACATGTCTCAGTTCAGATGCCATGTCCTTAGAGGAGCCTGCACCCACCAGACAACCTAAAGTCCTTTGTCCAGTAATTCTAAATCATGCGACCCTGCCTCATTTTCTCCATAATAGCTTTGTCTGAGTTTATTTCCTGCTTGTGCTCTCTCTAGCCCCACTAGAATATAAACACCACAAAAATGAGGGCATAGTCTGCCTTATTCCTTGTTGTATCTTTGGCACCTATGTCCTGGTACATACTAAATTATATTTCTAGTATTAATAAATGCTAGGTATCTCACCTATTCCTCTGAGCAGTGAATTTATTCAAGTAAGTTAGGCAATTTATGTTAGCATCTCGCTTCAGCTTCTCTGACAGAGAAGGGAGGTGGAATGGGATGTTCATATTGATAATTTAATCCTTATATCAACTTTAGGAATCAGCAATGCTCAAGCCCACCACCTCTGCACATCTGAAGTCCAGTTTTATTTTCCAGCACCCAGATTCCTTCCTGGACCTGGTTACCATGGGAATTAACTGAATTTGTAGTTATGTATTTAATATCATCCTCCTTTGCTAGAACCTTAATCTTGGTCCTGGGACTGCTCTATTCATTGCTGAACACTCCCAGTCTGGCCTAGTGCTTGATGCATAGTTAGTGCTCAATGTCTTAGGGATAATCATTAAGGCTGAACCCCTTATTCTGCCTGGTCTAGACACAGGATTTTGCAATCAAAGAATCTCCCTGTCTGAACAAATGGCTAGAAGAACATTAAAATTACTTGTTCATGTGTGCTTTTATAGGATTTGAAAGAGATGTAAGTCTTTCTCACCTTTAGCACAGGTAGTCCAAGTTCAGAAAGATCTAAGATCTTGCATGTTCAGGGATACTAAGTCTTAGAACCTACCCCATACCACCCTAAGTTTATGGAGGGGGAAATTCAGGGATATGAGCCAAAATATACAATTGTACTTTGAAGGACAGCATACTAGAATGTTTGAAATCAGGATAGCCCTGGAAAATGTGGGGTATCTGGTCCCCATACTGTCCCTGTTGGAATTGCACAGATCCTTCATGGTGTTTGCCCATGACCTATCCCAATAAGCCAATCAAGTTAGGAGAAGAGGCTCTTTGTAGCCCCACATGGGTCTCCTGGGGGCCATGATAGCAGTTTGAGGGAGGGAGTAGGAGTTTCGATTTTCTGCTGTGGCCCGCTGAGGAATTCTATATTTCACTTTAGCGTATTCCCAGAACCCGTGACAGGCTGCATAATTGCTAGACTGACATAAATCTATAGCAACGATGGGTAGATTTTGCTGACGTGTTTGCTCCAGCTGCAGGACTTGGTAGACCATGTCTGCATATCATATCACATCACAATCTCACACTGTGGTGGGACTGGGCAAGGAAAGCTATTTATTGTGTCTCCTAGGTCATGATGTGAAATGAGGGAATCACAGTAAAAGAAGCCTAATTTAGGCAGAGAAATTCCCTGAAGTGGGAAAAATGGAAAAATGAAAGAAAATATTTCTGCCCACGATGGATGCATGATAGGAAAGCTCATAGTCAAAGGGGGGCATTTATTCCTCCATGTTACAGATATCTATAATTTAAACACACTGGTTAAAGCTCAGACTGATCAGGAGTCTTTCCTCATAGTTTGAAATTTAAATAATTAAATGTGCTCAGGCTTTCAAAAGAGATACCAAAAAACGAAAGACCTTTTCACATTGCTTAAAGGATTTTGGAATTTTTTTCTTAAATTCATTCACTCTACAGATGTTTTTTGAGTGCCCATTGTATGGTTAGTACTATGATTGGAGATGGGGACACAGGAGTAGTGAAGAGGCAGGTGGTTCCTTGCCAGGCAGAATCTGTGGTCCAGCCAAGAAGAAGCCATTACCCAAGTAATTACAGCTTCCTCCTTCCAGCAGCTGCATGGCAAGCTCCCTCCCAGTGCTGGGAGTGGAGACGACTTTTCTTGTTTTGTTTTTATTTTTGTATGCATTTTAAAAGTTTGTTTTAAATTTTTAATCATAATTTGAGTAAATAATTCAGAAATCCACTTGCTTATAATTAGGACATTAAAGATACAGTTTGAGCTCTTTTTGACCCCCCCCACCATAGGTAACCACTATGACAGATTTACAGTATGACTTTGCAGAGAAGTTTTGTTATACTTTCACGTGTGTGTTGTATGTGTATACCCATAGAAAGCTTCTATTATTGTTCTCATATAAATGCAACAATGCTATGCATGTTATTATGCATTTTGTTTATTTTATTACATAGTAAATTTTCATATTAGTTCATGTTAATATCTATAAAGGTAGTTGGTTAGCTTTTAGTTACTGAAAGTTGTGCTTATTCACAATCCTATTTGGAAGCTTGTACAGTGGTGATTGTCTCCTGATTAAGAATAGTAAAAATAAGAGATAGAAATAGTTTACATGTATTGAGTGCTTAATTTTGCCAGACACTGTCCTAAGTTTCTCACATGGATTATATCATGAGAGCATCTCAGTGGAGTAAATGCTATTTCTGTCATCATTTTACAGGGGAGGGAGTCTGAGACACGGAGCGATAAGGTAATGTGCCCAAGGTCACATAATGCAGAAGTGATGCCAAGATTTGAAGCCAGGTACAAGGCCAGTGCCCAGTTTTCTGAAATTTTAGTTGCTAAATGCTACTTACAAAGCAGCATGTGACAGGAGAGTACCTGACTCACTGATGGACCGAGTGGGCTGGTTTGTGGGTTTGTCTGTTCATTGATTCAGCAAACACCTGATGAGCATCTTGGTGCACCAGGTTCTTTGCTTGCCTACAGCAGCATTGCCTCATGAGGCTCAATGAAAGAGGATGATGCTGAGTGACTGTCTATGTAAGCATATACATATGATGTCTGTATCCGGTAGAGCGGGAGTCTTGCCCCCTCTGGTGTTATATAGTCTTTGGCCTGTTTTCTTTCATTTCATTTTCTTGCACTTTAGATGGCATTTGTCAAACTGCACTATTAATTTGGGTTTATTGGCCTAGTTGGAGGAAAATATTCTCTTCTGTAGTGACAATGCTGCCTTCTATGTTATGTCTGTATAGGCAGGAGAAGGCGATCCAGCAGCATGTTCTGAATGCCAGTGTTTTATCCCCACTTGCTGCCCAGCCACAATATGGCAGATTTGCTATTCATCCAGCCCAATCATAATTAGCATAATCGGTTCTGGTGCCCACCCAGATGTGGTGGGCGGTGTCCTCGGCTGATTACAAAGATTGCAACCCAGCATTTCAGGAAACTGCTCTTGCTTCCTGTCCTTGTATCACTTCAGTGGGCTGATTTTTCTGCTCTTTTGTTGAAAATGAAGTAATGGAAAGGTTCTCTTACATTTAATGTGTCTTGTGTAAAGATGAAAGATAATCACAGTGTCTGTGATTTTTTTTTCTTTGAAAATCAGGAGACTGGTTAAGGACAGAGGGAAGTTTAAGTCATTGACTTTGAACTCTAAGCTGCATTAGTTATCCTGAAGGCTCAGATCAAGGGGATGCGCTCATCTTTTCTCTTCATTTGGACCTAGAATATTCTTTCAGCTTAGAGCTGAGAAAAGTTTAATGTCTTCTTCTTTTTTTCTTTTCTTTTTTTTCCTTAGCTATCAACAGTGAAGTGGAAGGGAAGCCTGGAAGTGATGTTGACTAGAGTTTGTATCCAGTGCTTTAGTTTGTAACGGGCTCAGTGTGATTGGTAGCTTTATAACAGCTGTTGTGAGACATGCATGACTCTATTTATTTATTTATTTAGGGAATACATGGGTAAATTAAATTATGGTCTTTTACCTTTTAGTCAGTTGAACCAAAAACTACCAAGTTTTCTTTCATTGCATAAAGATAATATTTTAAGAGATGCATTGTCCTTTTAAATAATGCCTTTCTCATTTTGTTATGCATCTGAAGAAAAAAATGGAAAAGATATATTTAAGAGAGAAAAAACATATTTTTTTCTCTTGGTTTTGAATCCACTTGTACTTCGAGGAGTTTTAAATTTCAGACTGATCTAAAGCCTTTTGAGTTCAAGTTTTGTGTGCTGTTAGCAAAAGAAGACAGCTTACCAGTTCAAAGAGGGAGGAAAATTTTAAGGCATAAAATGCTCAAAGGCCTTCTTGGATATCAAATAGCCTCAGAGAAAGCATTTGATGAATGAAGGACACAAGAATTAGAAAAATATGGGCCAATTTTTTAATTTATATAATCATATTTAAAAGCAATGGAAAAAGTTCTTGGGTCTAGGGAATTGGGACTTACATTAGTGACCTGGAAATTTTTGGTTGCTGCCAAACCCAGAAAATGGCCTGGTTTGGCCTTAGCCTTGTAGAAGTGAAAAGTCTTTTAGCCATCTCAGTGGTGGATGAAACTGACACAAGCAGCATGGGAACATGAGATCTCAGTATTATTTGTGTAACTGCAACTGAGTAATGTGCTAGTTGCCGTCAATAATAAATTTACTTATGTTTTTCTGGCTACTCATCCAGATAACTGAAATGGAAAATAAGTTTAAGAGAAATGAGATGGGGCATCAAGGAGTTGTCTGAACTCTTTCAAGAGCACTGATTTCTTGAATTCATATGTTTTGGATTTTGGAGTTTAATGTTGCCTAAAGTGAACTCTGCCCCCTGCGAAGAGAATGAGGTTGGCCAATGGTGTTGGATTATAGTTAGGGAGAACAGAAGGCTCTTTTGTTGCATTGATCTCCTCAGGAACACAAACCCCAACTTGGTTTGCAATAGGGTCTCCATTTTCCCACTAAGGCCTTTCATATATCCATGATGTTTACTGACGAGTGAGTGGGTGCCTGGATGAATACGCGAGCACATTGCAACCTAGCCCATGCTTATGAGTCAGAATTTAGGATCAGAGAGAGTGGCGATAGCTTCTAATTTGGGAAAAAGGGCCAGGCCTGACAGGGGGCTACTGATGTCCATCCCAGCCAAGCAGAAGCCAGCTCTCAATTACCATGGGTCTGAGTCTGGCTTACTCCTCCATCACTCTGGTGGTCCTTGGCACTCAGTGACCCAATCTGCAGAAGTTTGGGCATATGTGAATAAAAGCAGGCAAAGCAGGCTGGCAGCTTCACAGACTTTATCTTAGGTGTGCTCTGAGCATGGCCCACAGACGTATTGCATTTCATCGGTTTGTATATTTTTTTAATGTGAAATACAGAGAGCAAAGGACTACAACTAGCACAACAATGATGTCGTAGTCATTGGGGCAAAAGGATGAGGCTAAAGTAGGCAGTGAGAGGAAAGTGTGTGTTTATTATAAAGCAAGTATTGCAGGTGGTGCTCAGACGTCTCCAAGTGTTATGGTGGGATGCAAATAGAAGTTTGGGAGACACTGCCTTTGCATACTCACTCCTACTCAGTGTGTTTTCACCTCTTATGGTTTACAGATGATCTTGCAAAGTGATATTTTAGGTATGGAATGCAGATTCAACCTCCTTAAATAGCCCTTTGTAAATGGCAACGTCTTGCTGAGGTTGCAAAGGAGGCTATGACCAACCAGAACCTTCTGTTCTGGGTTCCTATTCCAATTTAAAGACTTGATTTTAGAGGGTTCATAAGGTCTCCATTGGAGATGCAGAGTATCTTCTCTCTTCCAGTCCCTGGGCTGAGAGCTTATCAAGTTTTAGAACATGGTTCGCATGTAATAGACACCCAGTGATTCATCTTCTTGAGAGAATTCAAGATTTCCTTTCTGAACCAGATGGACTTTAGCCACTGTTTTTCAGGACCCCAGCATTGGTTGTGCATCTGAATTCATTTGATGGTTTTTATACTGAAGGCTGGTATGAAGGTAAAAGAACATCCATCCCCTGACTGTTTGAAACTTTTCTTGTGCTATATGTGAATGAAAACTTAGTCAATATATTCTAAATGAAGATGAGGTACCTGTAATGTTTTGTGGCAATAGGACAGGATATCTAAGTGATTATTCCAGAACCCACTGCTCTGAGTTATTGTTTTCATCCTAAACATTTATGATTTTCAAAGGTTTGTAATTCATCCATGTAACGATTTTTGGGCTTAAGTTAATGGCACAAAAAGATATCAGCCTGGGAGCAAGTGATGTTTTGGGGGTATTTTTATAATGTTTAAAATATGTCTCTTTGGTTGCTCTGAGTTAGAAATGATAAAAAATTAAAGAAGGAAAAGGAAAGAAGCTAATGGTCTGAAACCTAGAGTTAGTATGTGCTCATATTCAGAATCAGAGCAGCTTTGGAAAATGGAGATATTAATATATTCTGAGCTGTGGCATGAAAATCTGAGAAAGAGGTTTAAAGAAAAAGATCATATGGCCCTTTTTTTCTTTTAATTTTTTTATTTTAAAGATGTAGGGTACAATTCAGGGTTAGGTATACAGATGTTCATTATGTAGGTACTCTTGTTGATGACACATTTTTAATAGGAAAGAAGGTGCTACCCATGTGAAAGAACTATTTTTCTGTTCTGGGTGGCACAGTCTTCCTGTAATGAACATTCAGGGGTCCAGCAGAGCTGGCAAACTCTGCTGATGTCATGGTCAGTAGTTGCCACTGCTGAGCTGTTACCACCTGCTGGCTACTGCTCTGAGTTATGAGTCCAATCTTACTTTGCCCCTCCTAAGGCCCTATGAATAAGGGATAATTATTGCCACCATTTTAGAGATGAGAAAACAGAGGAATGGAGAGGGAAAAGGATCTGTTCAAGATTACCCAGATAGTGAGTGGCAAAGCTAGAACTTGAGTCCAGGCTCTCTTTTGTGTTCTAACCATTAGGTAATAGGATGTAGAAGCAAAGCACTCAGGAACTGTAACCTTGAAGGCAGTGGTTCTGAAACCTTAATGGCATAGGAATCTTCTAGAAGAATGTGGCTTCAGAAGAGAAACCAGTAGATGGAGAGACCCATGGAGAGGGTTTTAGACCACTCTCTTTATTATTTTTGGACCAGGAGGACCTGATGTGGAGAGAAGAATTCCTGAGGCTTGGTTTGGTTCTTTACTTTTTGGGTTGATTGAGTCCCTACTTCCCTCAGCAGGGCAAACAGCAGTAATTTGAGTGGCCAAACCATAGTTTGGAGCCTGGGTATGAGTGATCGGTGCAGGTACAAGTGAAAGAGGCCACACCTGGACTTGAATACCATGAGTGGAACCTTTTGTGTTTCAGGTCCACCATTCCTTCTTGGAATTTTGTAGAGGTCAGAGAGGAGGAAATATTGCTGGTCTCTGTGTGTGTGTGGGGGGCCCTCTTTGATATGATTTACCGTTTCTCCATCTCTTGCCACCTTTTCATCATTTCTTTTGTTCATATGTGAGTTTTCTCCTACTTCCATCCCTTTGTTGCATGCCTGTCTTTCATGTTTTGATGAAGAGTAAGATACAGACAAGAGCACCTACTATGTACTAAGAGCTGTTGGATGCAAGGTTAATCTTTGTGGACCCCACCCTTGGGACTGCATGTTCTAGAAGCAAGACAGACGTGTCCACACATGATTGGTAAGGTGTTACGGCAGGAGTACCAGCCACTGTCACTGTGTCAAGCACAGAAAGAAAACCCAGCAAGGAGTGTATGAGCTTGGCTGACCCTGGGTCTGGGGATGCAGACAGTGGCCAGGAAAGATATGGGGAAGGAGGTGCTGTCTGGACCAGTTGCCCAGAGATGAATGGGAATTACGTGGTAGGAAAGGAGATGGATGAATTACTTTAGGCAGCTTCGTGGGACAGTGTTAGGGATGGAAATAGCTTTTATTTTTATTTTTTCTTGAAAATAAAAGTTTACTTAAAGCAAAAGAAACTGTAATCTTACGACCCAATAACTACAATCAGCTTACAATCAAACAAGTTCAATTTAATTGTCATGTTAAACAAAACACATTGAATTCTTGGGATTTTCTGCTTCCAATTTCTAGTTTTAATATCTTCAAAACACCTATTCTTGAAGGTCTTTTTTTTTGTTTTGTTTCCTGAATTTGATTGATGAAAGACTTAAAATTACATAAATATTAGGAAAGTGTCTGACACATGAGAAAAGACCTTAGCACAGGGTATCTGTTGTGTTGCCATTGTTTCATAAGAATTATAGTAGTAACATTTAGTAGATTTTGGTCCTGGGCAATAGACAAATGCCTTCCTTGGCTTGTTATACCAGAACCTGCAGCAGCTAGTCTGAGTTTGAGAATGGGCAAAGCTACATATGGGCAGCATTAGATTTGGATCTTGTGATGCTTGAACTTGAAGTCTTGGCAGGGTTTACTGAGTTCTGTGCTCACTGTTTTACCAGGCTGAAATCAATGTGTCAGCTAGGTTAGCTCTTATCTGGAGACTCTGGGGGAGAATAATCTTCCTTGCTCATTCAGGTTGTTGGCTGATCTTAGTTCCTTGCAGCTGTTCCTCTGAGGTTTCTATTTCTTTGGTGGCTCCCAGTTGAGAGCATCTCTCACCTCCTTCAGGCTGCCCTCATTCCTTCTGACATAGCCCCCATCCATCTTCAAAGCCAGCAAGAGTGTGAGTCCCTCTCATGCTTCAGAGCTCTCTGATTTTTTTTTTACACCAGTTGGAGAAAGTTCTGTTTTTAAAAGATTAGTTTTATGTATTATTTTTATATAAAATCAGGAACAGTAAGTTACCAGGATACATTGGAAAGAGGCAGGAGGGCTGCATCTCATTTACATTTTTAGAAGTAATTATTTCTAAGTGACAGCTGGTGGTAGCAGAATGACAGTGAACCGGAATTGAGAGATGAAAGTTCAAGACCTGATTTTGGGACCACATGTCTAGAGAGCAGTGGGCATGTTTTATGGGCCTTGATTTCACCACCTGTAACATGAAACAGCTGGGTTCTTGGGGTCAGTTTGTTTGTTTGTCTTCTTGTTCACTTGCTCTCATTCTGTCTTTCCCCTAGCAGACCTTGCTAACCAACCATCCTCTTCCCCACTGAGCCTGGATACAGTCCTAGAATCCTTTTGACATGGCCCTCTAGGAAGTCATCACCAATTTACTTGAGTTGGCACTTTGGAGATGAAACCTGTGTGTCATCCCGGCACTTGGAGGTCTCATTTCTTCCTGAAATGTTATGATTCTCTGAAATGAGAAATTATCGCCTCCTTTGGCCAAATTGCAGACAGCCATAGAAGAGCCAGTTGGCCTTTGTTTTTCTTGTCATACATACATCTGGGGAGTGGGTTCAGTTTTCAAGCCACAAATTGAGGTGTTCAGGAAAAGTCACTTTCTTTTCCCTCTAATTGAACTTAATTTCTAGTTTGAGCCCCTGTTCTGCCAAGTTGTTGAAACAAAATCCTATTCAACTCATGCTGCTCTTTCTGACTCTCCCTGGGGTTATATCCAGTTCTAAGGATCCATGTAGAGCCAAGGCATGGTGAGTCCTTGGTGCTCTGCTGTCACCTGTCTGTGACGGTATCTGTGGAGACATCCCTGCTCCCAGTTGTCTTTGATTTTATTCAGGAGAAACTGGGTTGTATTAGGGGACAGGTTTACTCCAAAAGCCCAGTAGCCTGCACATTAGTTACTTACTTACTTAGGCAGAGTCCTCCATGGGTCGGACAATTCTCCAAGGCATCTTTCATCCAGATAGTGATCAAGAAGCTAGCTGTTTCCATCTTGGCTTAGCATGAAGCTTATAGTCACCCAGGCAGGGAAGAGAAAACTGGAAGGTCCTTTAGTGGCTCTAAAGTGCTGTGTCTGAATGAGACACACACCTTCCTATATCTGAGAGCCAGAGCTGGATACACGGCCCACCCATCCACAGGAACGTTGGAAACTGTGAGTGGGGAGTGGCGCTTAGATGTTGGGTGAGCATTACCAGTCACTACCACAGTTGTAGATTGGTTTTGAGTCACTTCTACGTTTTCTTCTTCATTTGGCTTAACCTGCCTGTGAGGCGTGAGTGAGTTTGCCAGCTCTGTGTGTGTTTCTCAAGCTTCTTGCAGCCAGTGAGGGAAGCTTTTTGTTCTTCCTCTCTGGGCTTGTGGAAGCCATGGAGTTGTCTGTGGCTCTTTAACCCACCTGTATCACATGCATATATCTAATGTGCTGGTTGTGGGACGACTGTGAGATACTACCAGCTTCCTACACTGCTTAGGGAACAGAAGGTACAGGTGACTCCTGTTTTCAGGTTCCTTAAACCTGTCATGGGGTTCTTTTGTTCCCCTTCCCTAGCTCAACAACTGCAACAGCTGCAAGGAACAATTCGAATAAGCAAGGAACCAAATCTGTTTCCATACTTGGCCTTGGAGGCGGGGCTTGAGGACTTAGGGCTCCTTCCTTCAGACCCTTGTCTGGAACAAGTCTGTGCCTGGCTCCTTGATGTCTTCTGGGAACTGTCCAGCATTTCTGGTCTGAGTAAACTCTCCAGACACAGGGGCACTGGTGAGCCCTGGTGGGCAGGGTGGGTAGAACTGAGCAGCTTTGGCTACCTCTGATCCCATTCCTCCCAGACTTTGCTCATTCCTTGAGCCATGTGCTTGAGAAAGTTAAAAGCTGCACCTTGAACAGCTTTGTTCTGGATCCTGCTGTGGGCCATGAGTACAGCCAACTGCTCTTCTTGGTGCATAGATTAAATATCATTCAACTTCATCTGTATCTTCACTCTTGTACAGTTTTGCTTGTGTTAAACATGTCACTGGAGAAGGGAAAACAGATTTTTGTGGTTCTACATGTCCAACACAAGAATATCATTTGGTGAGGAAACGTGGAATTTATGAAAGTCTTGGGTTTGTTCTTTCCCCTCACCCAGTTGTGCTTATTGGCTGGAAAGAGGAGTTTGGATTTGTCTCATTACTCTTGGCTGCCAGCCCTTCTTCCTTTCTCAACTGTTTAGAAGTTGAAAAAGTGATGTTCTCTCCCTCTCTTCTCTGTCTTTCTCTTACATGCGCCTCCAATCCTCTGATCCTATTCTAACTTCCGGCTTTATTTCCCACTGATTTCTTTAACCCACCGATTATCTAGATAGAGTAAACATTTTGATTCCTTCTGTGTTCCTCTGTGTCATGTTCAGGGCTCTGGGGTGTTCTTAGTTAACCAGCTTCCCCAGGGTGACTTTTCCCCTTTGGTCTGCTTTGCATCAAAGATGAGTCTTAGCCACTGTCTGATGTTCTGATGCTCAGGCAGGTTACTCTGGCAGTGCTCTCACAAATGAACAGCAGGAGCAGACCGATGACCTGGGCCAGACACAGTCAGGGGTCTCCTGAACGCCTGACTGAGAGTGTCTTCATCTGGAAACCATTCTCAGAGTTTGAGGGATTCTTCCCTTTTTAAAAAATACCTGTATTCAGTTCAGACCAGTAAACCAGGTGGTTTCTTTCATAAGGGGAGATTAAGCTACTCTTATAAGGATAAATTTTGGTTTAAGGTTTGTTAAAGTTTCATTTGTGCCAGGTGTCCTTGTGTCTAGGGCAGCCAAGGTTTTTAGGTCCAGTTGTCATAGAGACCTGGTAATCCCCAGGCCAGGCTGCATCAGACTGCTAAGTAGCACATAGTGGAGGCCCTGCAAAGCGTTTGAGTGGGCCTTATGGTTATCATTAATCTTACAACCACAGTAAATCTCTTTTACTATATTATCTTTTGTCTTTGTTTGTGTTAGTCTACCAGAAAAAACCTTGTCTTATGATTCTAAGTCTAAAATCCACCCCATACTTACAAAAAAATCTTGTATAAAAGCAGTACGTACAAACAGTAGAAAATCTGGAAAATAAACAAATATATATTTCAATATTTATAGAATTTCTATCTATATAGAAATATGTAGGAAACATAGAAATATATAAGGTAGAAAGCAAAACCTCATAACTCTATCAACTGGTTGTAATCATTTAGATTCATTTTCTTGTGGAGTCTTTTCTTCTACTTTTTTTTTTTGCAACTCTGATGTGACATCCTTGAGGCCTACTTAGAGTGCAAGTCTCCTCAGACACCTTTCTGTACAATTACTCTCAGCCTAAAGAGATGGTGTCTTTCTTATCACCCCTGGAATGTTGGTGTTCCTGCTCCCGAATGTGTGTGTTCTGGGTCATTGTTTTAGTTGTATATTGTTGTACCGCAAATTACCCCCAAAATATAATGGCTTAAAACAATAAACATTTATTATTGCACAGTTTCAGTGGGCCAGGAGTCTGAGCACAGCCCTCTGTCCAAGATCTCTTACAGGCTGCACTCAAAGTGTAAGCAGGGCTGCAGTGTCATCTGAGGGCTCAAGTAGGGGAGGACTTTCTTCCAGGCTCACTCATGTGGTTGTTGGTCTGGGGACTCTGTTGCTTGCTCCCTCAGGTCTTTGCCATGTGGGCCTCTCCACAGAGAAGTTCACAGCATGGCAGCTGACTTCCAGGCAGAGTAAGCAAGTAAGAGAGCAAGAGAGAAGGCAGAGTCTTTTTGTAATATAATTGTGGAAGTAAAATTGCTTCACTTTTGCCGTATTCTGTTTATTAGAAAGAAGTCACCAAGTCTAGCTCATGCTTGTGGGAAGGGGATTATAAAAAGCATAAACAGTAGGAGGCAGAGACTATTGGGGACCACACTAGAGACTGCCTACCACAGACAAGCTTACTTATGAGCCCACACTGGACTGTGTGTTCTCTTGGGCAGATCCCTGCCTGACTCATGTTTACATTTCTATCCTCTGACATATAATCAAATAATGTACCTTGTACCTGGCAGGTGCTCAGAAACCCACCTTGCTGTGCCCTCTGTGGGCTTTCCTGGCACGTGCTCTTTTCTTACCAGCCTCTACCCTCACCCATCTCTGTGCTTTTGCTGGGTAGGTCGTCTCAGGCCTCTGGGTCTCAGGGTACCCATCCCCTAGGCCGGGGCTTCTTAACCTCTTTTTATGCCATCAACCACTTTGACAGTCTAAAACTAAAGACTTCTCCTTAGGAAAAAAAATGCATAAAATTATAAGGAAACCCAATTATAATGAAATACAGTGATCAAAATATAAAAAAACCTGTAAGTTTGTGATATAGTAACATATGTGCTTCTTTAGTAAAATCTTAAATAGCAAGATCTACAGCAGGCTTAATTTCAAAATAGTGATGAAAGTGAATGCTATTCTGAGATACTGACATCCACTAAAATGTGGTAGGGAAATATCTGATTTCTATTCAGGATAAAGTTGCAGGTTCTTCTAATACAACTTTTATTTGCTTACCTCTGAAATTCAAGGGACTACTAAATTTAGTGAGAGGTTAGTGAAAATTAAGATAGGATTCTTTCTCAGACATCCAGAATCCCTGGTTAAGAATCCTTCCCTGCAGGAATGGGTTGACTTGGCCGCCCCATGCGCGTGTCCCCTCCACCAATTCCCGAATGCTCCCCCTCCCACCACCCCTGAGTTGAGGAATGAACAATCCAGCAGGGTTCACACTGGAAAGCTGAGGGTGACCTGAGAGAAAAGGAAGAGTGTTTGATAAGAAAATTAAGAAAGGGAGAGCTGCAAGAGAGCCCCTGCTGATTGCATGGCAGGTGTTCTGTTTTGAGGTAGGGAAGGGATAGACTGGGGAGGGGATGAGAGGTAGAAGCAAAGCTGTCAGGCAGGTGTGTGAGAATGAGAGCCATGAGGAAAGAGGCTGTTAAAGAAGTTTTCTTTGGTGTATTTATCTCAGATTAAGGTCAAGAATCAAATTTTTTTCTGGCTACCCAACTGTTGTGTCTTTATGTGTGTCGCTAGGCTAGAGCTAGATCCAGAGGTGACTTTCCTTGACTGGATTGCCCACTGATGACTGTGCACTGGGATTATTTATGTAGACTGGGCTTGATGAGCTGTGGCCTGCTGAAGGTCCACTCTGGCCTGCTGTCTGTTGGTGTGCAACTCGTTTTCAAATTTGGGGCCTGGTTCTTTCTCAGATGGTGCATTATCCGAGCTCTGGTCCATGGCACAGAGGTAGCACAGAAAAACAAAGACTCAGTGCACCATCCCATCCTCCAGGCCTGGGCCAGGGAGGCATCTGTACGCTGCCCTGCAGGACTGGACTGCTGCCACTTTTACAAACTTCTGCCCTCTCCTCACCTTTTAAAAACCCGCTAGTATTGACAGCCCAGCTACAGAGCTGACAAGAATCAAATTAGCATTCTTTAATGTACACGGATCCTGCGAAGATATCTAATTCACTGCTATAAATGGACTTGTTTCCTCATTCCCCAAAGCTTTGCCCCTCCTTTGTGAGGCTCCAGTGATGAAGAGATTGACTGTGTCACTTTGATGACTCATTTAATTCCCATTTACACGAGTGAAATGCACAAGTCCAAGCAAGGGTGAGGCACAGATTCTGACTAACGAGTTGAAAGAACTGAAACATTGCAAGAGATCTCAGTGGCACCACGCAGCCACCCACGGCTGCAGGCAGGTGGGTGGCAATGACCTTCACTGTGTGTGCGGGAGTATGGACCAAATGAGATGGCCTGACTATTATGCATGCCCAAGTAGAGCTGAGTAATTTCCCCAGGGACACAGGATTTATTAAATGTTGGAATCCTGACAAGCTCTGATTCTCTCTCTGGTATTGTGCCCTGCCCAGAGATAACCTTGGCTACACTGAGGCTGCTCTTAGCCTGCACTTTGCAAGGAGAGCTTTCGCCTAGAGGCCTTGTCTGCCCATGGCCCAAGGAGGGTGGATTTTCAAGAACTTTTCTTCTCTATCCCACTGTCTTTGCCACTGGAGAGTTCTGTCCGGTGCTAGCAGTCTTACATCTATGGGTACGAGCGTCTGAGCAGAACTCTGGCTGAGTCCTACTGACTGAAACTCTTTTGAGTTCTAGAATCTTGTATGTGGAGCTGTCTCTGTCCTCAAAATGAGGATGGAGGGCCCTGGCTTGGGGACTCATGCATTGAGTAGCGCCTCAGCCCCTGCATGGTCAGCAGGCTATGATCAGGGTATGATCTGAGGTGCTAGCCTGTTGGTCTTGGGTTGAGGAGGTGTTGTTGGTCTTGGTCCAGCCTGCAGCATCATTTGTAGAGGTTTCCTAATCTACATTTTCTACCCGGAGTTTTCAGTGGTAGAGGCAAGCCAAGGCCGACTCTACCCATAGAGAATTTCAATGGTGATTTCTTCAATATAACAGCTAGGCCTAGGTGACACTGATGTAGATGTTTAGTCATTTAACACATTTATTGAGCACCTATGTGTCTCAGACCCAGGCTCGCATTGAGCAGAAACAAAAAATTCCTGTGTTCATTAAAGTTTTAATCTAGTGTAGGGTGCACAGAAGTGTGAGGTGCTATGAAGTATATGAACACTGTACTAAAAGGGAAAGTAAGAGGGTGTAGTTAGAGTAGGCCTAAGAGAGGAGTTGACATGGACGTCTAGACTTGTTTATCAGCCACAGTCTGGATCCTGCCTGATGGCCTCACACAGTTTCCCTCTTGAGCTCAGCCATAACAACACACACACCCCCAGACTCCGTTCCTTCTTATGCCCTTAAATCTCTTGTCCTTTACCCTTTGCATTACTGTGCCCTCTGCATCATTCATTCCCTCTCACCTTCACCTTTCTAGCCAACGGTTACTCATCCTTTGGGTTTCAGCTTAGGAATCCCTTCCTCCAGGAAGCGCTTTGTAACTCTCAAGTCTGGGATGTAGCCACTCCTAGAAATTGCCTACACATCCTGTACTTCCCTATCATGGTGTTGAGCACACTGCTTTCTGGCTTTCTTCCTTTATGAGGCTGTGGACTCCCAGAGTCCAAGGACTGTGGCTCTCTTGCTCATTCCTCCGTCTCCAGCATCTATCCTAGAGGCTGGCACAGTTGGTCAGCATTTACTGAATGGATACAGGTGTGGATGAGTGCTGGATGAAGCTGTGGCTCCTAAACAAACCTGGAGTCGAGAGTAGGAGGGTAGCACCTTGAGGCACTGCAGGAAGTCAACTGTGTCTGTAGATAATTCGCTAGTCTCCATCAGGCAAAAAGCTATGTAGAGCAGAATGGTGTCGGAAACAGTGCCTGCGCTAGCCAGCTTGATTTGAAGCCTTGATTTGTGAAACAAGAAGCCATCACTATAATTTTATGTAGATTTTCTCACATTTTCTGACTCATTATTTTTCCATTGTGCATCCAGGTAGCTGAAAAACACAGGCTTACCTACCTGTGTCAGAGCAGGTGGGAGACAATTATGGGAGGCCTGGTGTACTTTCCTGGTGACTCAGTAGACTACGAGGGGGGAGGGGTGGTCAGGCTCCGAAAGAGGGAAGGCAGACCCCAGAGTGCACTCAAACACAGCAGCTCTGTAATGAGGTAATTCTTCATTCTTTAAACTGCCGAGCGAGAACTGCATGAACAGATGTGTGCCTACTGAGGTCACGTGGGAGCACCATAGAGAACCCATGGAATGTCCAGTTGGTGCAGTTATGTTTTATTGATGTCTTCCCTCCCTTGCAGATTCCTGCTGGGAATGAATGAATTACATTTTGTTGTGCAGAAATAAAGCTACAAATGAGGACCCTAAGCCCTATATTAGTGCAGAATATTAGGAGGTAAGCCGAGTCTGAATCAATAGCATTTACTGGCAGTTAAGAATGTATGTTCAATCCAGTGGGTTTGACCCTTTGACGGGGGTTTTCTATCACATTGTACTGACATGAGTTAACGCTGCTCAGCAAATAGCATGGATTAGGGGCTTCCTTACATGTGTTAAAGTAAACTTGTCATTGCTCTCTTTCTTAACATTTATAACATTAAAAAGAAAGAGTTTATTGCTTAGGTGGTCTCTGCAAAGCATGGTGACAACAAAGTATTTATTATCATGAAAGCTTTTTGTCATATGCTATCTAAAAAGCACTTCATAAAATGGCATATATGGTACAATTCCAGTCTGTTAAAGTACGTTCAACACAGAGAAAAAAATATTAAGTTAGGGTTTTGTTTGGGGGAACGAGACTGGAAAATTGGTGGAATTATCACTGAATTTTCTATTTTGAATATCTATTTTTTTCAATGAACATTTATTGGTTTTGTAATAAACTAACACAGGTATAGAGTTAGGGTTTGGAATAGAACAAATATAAGCCCATTATACAAACTTTATAAGACTAAGTTGATATGAGAATCCCTCTGGATACTAACCATTCGTTGTTTTTTTGAAGTTGTGGGGTACAATTCAGGATTAGGTAACAAGTGGACATTGTACAAGTAAAGTTTGAGCCTCTCTTTGGTCCCCACTTTGCCTGTTTTGAGATCAGGTACCTTTATTGATGTTGTGTCCCCACCTCTACCCTGGCAGTATCCCTCTACTGCCAATCTTTCTTATAGAATTATGGTAAATGTTCAGGGTCTGCTTATGAGTAAGAACATGTGGTACTCAGTTCTTTGTTTCTGTGATAGATCACTGAGTATGATAGATCACTGAGTATGACGATCACTGAGTATGATCACTGAGTAATTTGCTGTGAAGTCCATATATTTGTCCTTCTTTATTAATAGCCATTAGTTAAATAACAAACAGTAGATGTGAAGAACAGCTGTGTCTACATAGAGACAGTGGAGTACTATGTGCGCTCTAACACCCTCATGAGAGGTAATACATGCTTGTGGAGTTGAGGAATAGAAAGTTAGGTGTCTTCCTGTTAATATCATGTACATTTCTAGACATCTGGAGTGATCTAGGAAAAGAAGTGACTACATTGAGGAATGCCACTGTCCTTGTGATTCTAAAGTCACCAGCCCATGTACTGAACTTTGGGTGTGCAGTGGTAATTTTTTACCTTCATAAGCTTACAGTGCAATGAGAAGACATTAAACAAATAAATATATGCATATATTATGAATTGTGGTAAGTGTTGTGAGAAAGAAAACAGGTTGCAGTGTAAGAGAATAAAAGACATCACTTTCTCTAGGAATTAGCCCTCTAAGAAAAGCATGAGTTTTCAGTTTGGGCTTTTTTTTGAAAACATCAAATACTTTTATTATTAGTTGGATCACAAACCTTATCTCAGTAGTTAGCAATGTTTGCACTTATAAAGTCCTTTATCAAATCAAGCAATATACAGGAGAAATAGGTTTTTATCCCTGAGGGTAAATTTATCTTTTGATGAAGTAGTTTTGTGCTAAATAATGTGGATTTACATGATTTTTTACTTTAAAAAAAATTTTACTTTAAAAAAAAGAGAGATTGCTTTGGGCTTTGAGCTAGCAGGACTTTGAAATGTGATTATAATTATAGGGTACAAATTGCAGAATTTATTGAGAAGTTATCTTGTCCAAGGAGAATTAATAGAGAAGAGATTGTTGTGTAGTAGAAAAGATGCCAGTCCAGTTGTCTTCAGTTCTGGGTTTGATTCTAGAAGGGATACCACCTGTTGACTGTTCTGAGGTAAAATTCCTTCCCCTTTCTAGAGTCAGAAGTCTTTGTCTGTATAGGAAAGATGGACTTTAAAGATCCTCTCTCCTGGGTAGCTCATGATACTGTGCAATATTTTTGGTCACAGAGTATAAAGTGAAAGTTAGGTCTCTGGGCTCTTTGATCAGAATATTAAACATGAGAGAAGAATACTTAAGGGGTCAATGTCTTGGGTTTAGATAATGAGAGCAGGTAAAGTTATTCTGGAAGTGTTAACAGCAAGGGAAAAAATTGCTTTAGCGACTTATTCTGTATAGCTGCTTTCATTATAGAGTGATGTTTTGGGGCATGATTTTTATTTTTTTTGAGTTGGAGTCTCACTCTTGTCGCCCAGGGTAGAGTGCAGTGGCATGCTCATGGCCACCACAGCCTTCACCTGCTGGGCTTAGGTGATCCTTCCACCTCAGCCTTCCAAGCAGATGGAACCACAGACACACACCACCATGCCTGGCTAGTTTTTGTGATTTGTTGTAGACATGAGGTCTCACCAAGTTGCCCAGGCTGGTCTTGAACCCCCGGGCTCAAGCAGTCCTCTCACCTCAGCCTCCCAAAGTGCTGAGATTACAGGCTGAGCCACCGTGACCAACCTGGGGGCATGATTTAATCAGTGTGATCAGAAAGCAAGTGCAGTGTGTTTGAGCAATCCACAGTTGGGATACATTGCTGGTGAATCATACTCCCTTTATACACGCAAAAGCTGATAATGACAGTGTTGTTCTTGACCTTCTGATACAGAGGGGTTTCTGTATGTAGATACAACCCCAGAGGAAGAGATCTCTGATTTTTTGAAACTGTACTCTGAGTATGTATTTACAAATGAAAACTTAAAAAAAAAAACTTTGCAATGGTTGAAACCTTTATTAAATTTTGTACCAATGTTAATTGTTTTTGACAAATTTAGTTTTGACAAATTTACCACAATGACATATGATGTTAACCTTAGGAGAAGTTGAGTGAAAGATGTATGGGACCTCTATCCTCTTTGCAACTTTTCTGTATATCTAGAATTTTTTCAAATAATCTACTGGAGGAAAAAAAGCAATTATTAAAATGTCTTTTAAATTTAAGGATAATATCTAATATGGTTTGAGCAGTAAGCATCTCTGTCTTGATGAACAACTTCATTATGAGAATAAAGTATAAAAAAATGAGCTTGGCTGGAAGAGCATCTTCAGTACCGGCACTTCTTAACAGAACCAATCATTAGATTGCCTGCTGCAGTAATTTTCTTAAGATCAGAATCAGAGTAGGATGTTCATTGCAGCATTGTTTATAACAGTAAAAGATGTTCTGAAATAAGGGATTGGTTAAATAAATAATAGTCTTTCAATATCATGGAATGCTATAAAGCAATAACAGTGATGGCATCTAATATATTTGAGATTACTCATGTTCTTGAAATGTGGAAAAGTATGTCACAAGGGAGTATATAAATAAAATATGTACCTGTATACACAGGAAGACGAAGAGTATTTTGACAAGCAGCATATCAAAGTACAAATTGTTGTTTATAACTAGCTTGTGAATTGCAAGTGATCTTTATTTATATTTTGCTTATGTCAATTTCCTACTTTACCTGCCAGGAGCATAGATTATTTGTTTAATAAAGAAAAAAATTAAAACCGGTGCTCCCATCATCACCACACAAATTTAAAAATCAGTTACAGGAATGTTTAATATCCTTTTTCTTAGGCTGACAATTAAATTGACATGTCCACATATAAACATTGCATTTTGTTCCTTAAAAATAACCCTTGAAATTTCTTTTTCTTGAAATGCAGCATCTTTTTGGCTGTTCCTTTGACTTCCATTCTTATTGCTGAAAACTTCAATGACAGTTCATGAGAGCCTCCTGTCATTTTTGCCATTGATATTTTGTGGTACTAAATTATCTGAGTCTGTAATCTTCTAAAAGAAATTTTATTACTGTGGGCTAGGAAAAAGTGTGCCTTTCTCCTCTAGCACAGAATAGAATCTGGGTGGAGCAGTTGGTTCTGTAACTTGTATTCACATGTGTGCTGTCTACTTGATACGGTTTAGAGGTAGACTTCTGACATTTCCTAAAACTCAAACTGTGATCTGTCCCTGGAGCAGGGGCTGTTTGGTGGACATCAGTTACTCAAGGGAATAAGAATGCTGAACAGATTCAAAATGATGTCTAGGGAAGGACTATTCACATTTATTCATTTAACTATTAAGTTCATGTTATGTGCAGGACAATGGCCTAAACATTATGAAATGTAGCACAATCCAGAAGAGGAGCTAGCATGCAAATAATTAATAATGAAGAATAATTATTGAACAAAAAATAAAGTTTAAAGGAAGCATTAGTTTAATGGAAAGCCCAAATATAAACTTCACATATATAGTCAATTGATTTCCAAAAAACATGCCAAGACCATTCAAAGGGGAAGAGGATTGTCTTTTCAACAAATGGTGCTGAGACAACTGAATGACTATGTGCAAAAGAATGAAGTTGGACCCCACCTCACACCATACACAAAAATGAACTAAATAAAACCTAAATGTTAGATCTAAGACCTAAACATAAGAGCTAAAACTATACAACTCTTAGAAGAAAACATAAATGTAAATCTTCATGACCTTGGATTTGGCAGTGGATTCTTAGATATAACAGCAAAAGTATAGCAGCAAAATAAAAAAGTAGATATATTGGACTTCATCAAAATTGAAACTTTTTGTACTTCAAAAAGCACTATCAAGAAAGTAAAAGGCAACCCACAGAATGAGAGAAAATATTTTTAAATCATATACCTGATAAAGGACTTGTATCTAGGGTATACAAAGAACTCTTACAACTGCATAATAAAAAGACAAATAACACAATTTAAAATTGGAAAAGGATATAAATGAACATTTCTCCAAAGAAGCTATACAAATGACCCGTATGTAGCTCATGAAAAGATGTTTGAAATCATTTGCCATCAAGGAGAATGTAAATTAAGACCAAAGTGAGATAACACTTCACAATTTACTAGAATGACTATAACCACTAAGTCAGGTAAGTGTTAATGAGGATGTGGAGAAATGAGAACACCCATACATTGTGGTGGGAATATAAAATGATACAGCTGCTGCGATAAGCAGTTTGATAGTTCTGTGAAAAGTTAAACACAGAGTTATCATATGATCCAGGAATTTCACTTCTTGCTATGTACTCAAAAGAACTGAAAGAAAAGACTCAAACAGATACTGGCACAACAATGTTCATAGCTCCATTACTTACAACAGCCAAAATTGGGAGCAGCCTAAATGTCTATAAACAGTTGAATGTATAAACAAAATGTGGTATATGCATACAATGGAATACATACAGTGGAATTTTCAACGTTAAAAAAGAATGAAATTGTGATACATACTACAACATAGATAAGTCTTTAACATATACAGAGTGAAATACGTAGAGGACAAGTACGGTATGATTTCATCTATGTGAAGTACCTAGAATAGGCAGATTCACAGAGGCAGGAAGTAGAAGGAAGGTGACCAGGTACTGGGTGGAGAGGAGAACGGAGTATTATTTTATCATGGGTACAGAGTTTCAGTTTGGGAAGATGAAAAAGTTCTTGAAATGAATAGTGGTAGTAATTGCACAACACTGTGAACATGCTTAATGTCACTGGATGGTACATTTTAAAATGACCAAATAGGAAGTTTTATGTTATGTATTCACCACAATTTAAAAATATCCTATAAAGTCCTCTCTTAAGCAAGATGCGTGAGAAGAAACTTGTGTTTTTCAAGACAAAATTTTGACCAAGATTCTCTCACTTTATCCAATGTGTTTAATCTATTGTAAGTTATAAGTTTTTTAAATTTCTATTTTCTAATAAAAAAATGAGTTGCTGATACTATTGTATTAACATTGTAGTTTTTAAATGTTCCCCACCCCCAACTCTAAATACATTAGTTTGCCACAGTTGGGGCTAGAACAATCAGACATCCATATGTGAAATAAATGAATCTGACCTTCACATCTTATATACAAAAATTAAATCAAAATGGATCATAGACATAAATGTAAAATCATAAAATTTCTAGAAGAAAATATAGGAGGAAATCTTTGTGACTGTGGATTAGTCACAAAGGTCTTAGTTATGACACCATAATCATAATTCACAAGAAAAAAGGTAAATTGAAATTAATTTAAAATGTGAAAGACACTTAAAAAAATGAAAAGACAAATCTACAACAGAGAACTTGTGTCTAGCATATATAAAGAACTTTCAAATCTCAAGAATAAGAAAATAATCCAATACAATTGGGCAAGATTTGAATAGACATTTCACTAAAGAAGATACATGAATGGCAAATAAGCATATGAAAAGGTACTTAACATCATTAGTCATTAGGGAAATTCAAGCTAGTACTGCAGTGAGATATTACACCTATGAGATTGACTAACACTTCCCCCTCCCCACCAAAAAATTTTTTTTAAGTGCAAACAACAACAACAACAGCAGCAGCAACAAAACGCAAAACCAGACAATACCAGTTGTTGATGAGGATGCAGAGCAAATAGAATGTCTATATATCACTGGTGGAACTGTGAAATGATGCACCCACTTTGGAAAAGAGTTTGGTCGTTTCTTCTAAGTTAAGCATACGCCTACCATATGTCCCGGCAGGTCTACTGGGGAGTGTGGAGATCACCAAGTGACTGGTGGCCTCAGTGGTCTTCCTTTGATTTAGAGAAGTCAGGGATTTGAAATGTGAGGAGAGCCTATGGCTTTTTCTCCTACTTTGAGTGAGAGCTGCACCAGATCATTGCCTTGTTTCCACTTTTGGTTTTCTTTTTTTCCTGTTCATCTGCCTATTCTTTCTCATCCATCTATTCACTTGGCAAATCTTTAGAAAAATAAATCTATTTTGTGCCTGGTGGAGTGCTGTATGAGTTCTGAAGGAGAATGAGACACAGAATGAGACACATCTTAAGAGGAGACACACCTACTAAGAAGAAGCAATTAACATACCCTGGAAGGGTGGTGAGAGCTATTATGGGAAGAGTTGGGGATCAAAGGGTGCATTATGGCGGCCAAGTGTTCTCATTCAGACTGGGGACTTTGTGAAGGAAGAGGGTAGACCTGACTTATAGGAAGCAGGTAGGTGACGGGGGAGTGTGAGGACCTGGAGAGATGTCTAAATGCAGGAAACTCTGTGGGACCTCCCTCCCCAAGTTCAAGGAATGACTAGGCTTTGACAGAAGAAAAAGGAGTTCAGGGTGGCTGGAGCACAAGATATGCTGGGTGTGATGTTGGAAGAAGGGAGGTTGCCAGGGCTGGATGGGTTCCTGTGGGTTGTGTCTGTCTTTATCCAGCCTGGAAGGGCATACCCTTAAGAGTGCATATGCCAGCAACTGTATGGAGCAAGGTCTGCATGTGACAAGGCTGGAATGATGTTGGGGAGATGTCTAGGCATTGGGGGTAGAGAGATGGGTGTAAATTGGATGTGGCAGTTGGAATGGTTAGGAGTCAACATATTTCAGTGAAATCTATGGGGGAGAACCAAGTCGACCTTTTACAGAGGAGTTCTGCTTTCTTGTTCCCCCTCTTCCTTTTCTCTCTTCCAGCCACCCCTACGGGGATGTTGGTTTTGTAGGAAGGTACTGTTGGGCTTGCTGCTTTCTCATTTCTTGTCCTTGACCCCTTCACATAGACCCAGGTCTGTTGGCGAGGGTATCTTACTAACATAAGATGAATGAGTTTGACCACAGGGAGTTCTGCATTTCCCAGGATAACATTTGTCTTTATTTTAAATCATCAAAACAACATTTAAGTGAGAACAGCGATCTGTGCATGCTTTCACTCACTGTGTTTTCCAATTGCTTGCATTATCCTCTAATAACGGGATGTGTACACGATATGATATAGAGGCCACTGAGCTGCAGAGTAGTCATTAGCTTTCCCTCAAAAATAAAAAGAGAGGCTGCCATTTGAATAATGATCCCTGGCTGTTTTCTTTGTACACGGGCCATTTCCTTAATTAGGTTTCAAGCTTCATCTCTCTTGTTTTTAACTAAAAAGTCAACTGAGAGAGAGAAAGAGAGAGAGAGACAAATTGTATTGTGGGGAAAAGGGAGAAAAATGTGTTCTATGCAAATTAAGGGGCAAATGAGTAAAATAAGAGATTAGTGAATGCCCTGATGTTCAAGCTGACTTTGATCAAGCTGGGCTTGTGTCTGGGATGAACTCAGCATCTTTGAAAGTCAGGGGACCTTTCTGCACACCTCAAGGAATGCCTCCACTTCCTACCTAGAGTTTTTGATCCAGGTCTCAGAATTTGTTTCTAGGGTCACCTTTTCCTTCACTTTACCTTAAAATGACCATGGTAGCATATCTATTAAACATGCATGTTTAGGAGTTGGACAGCCTGGGTTTAAATCATGCCCTGCTATTAGCCAGCTCTATGACCTTGGGCAAACCTTATAACTCCAAGTTGTCCTTTGGTAAAACAGAGGTGATAATAGCTACTTCACAGGGTTGTTGTGGTATTAAACAACTTCATTTTTATGTGAAGGATTCGGGACAGTGCGTGGGACAGAGTGAGTGTTCAGTCAAGCTCAGGGCTGTTGGAGCTGCTGTGGCTACTATTGTTATTATTACTATCCCCCAGGGGAGAGTCCTAGTGAAGAGTTAGGCCAGATGTGCTATTGTTATTTCATAACCCAGTCCAAAGTTAGGGAAAGCGGGTCCACATGTTCGAGCCATAAATTACAGAGAACACTGACAATCTCATTTGTTTTTCCCCAGAATATCATGTTTTCTCTTGCCTATTGTTCACTTCTGAGCTCCCTGAAATCCTAAAGATGGTTCATATTTTGAGTCTGCTGAATATGGTAGAAAATAACTTTGAATTTAGACTGAGGCGTTGGTTCATAACTAGTTCCACCTCAAATCAGGGTGCTCTGTGTTTTACTGTTCAATATTTTAAAAATAAAGACTGGACAAATGGCAGCACCACTAAACAGCTCTCCTGATCTACCTAGGCAGGAATTCTTCCTCATTTCCTCAGTGAGCCTTCCTCTTTGTTCCCATCTCAGACTTCCTAGGGCATGAGGGATGTGGAGATGACAGCTTGTGGTCCACGGACCAATAGCATCAGGGTCACGCAGGACTTAATAGAAGTGCTGAATCCCCAACCCCATCCCAGAGTGAATCAGAATCTGAATTTTAACAAAACTCCTCAGGAGGTTAATATGTGTATTGAGATATGTCAGGCTCTAGGATATCTCATTCCCAGTGGGAAGATGAACCAATAAGCTAGAGAGTAAATACCATTGAGGTAGACCAAAGTCTTACCACACAAGCTGAGGGGACATCTTACAGGCACTGATCTTTAATCTGGGTATTGACAGAGGAGTAGGGGTTGACTGGGGAGAGAGAAAAGGAAGGGCAAAAGGAGAGACAACTTCTAAAAGAAAAAAATTGGATGTACAAAGCCAGTGATGGCAAAATTATTGGACCTGCCTTTACTTTTCTTGACTTGGTATTTATGGTTTCCTGGATCCTTTCTAGCACTCACACAGGGCTTGGGCTGGGTTGTATGAAATTATTTTTGAATAGTTCAGAAGTGCTTTGATCCCAAAATTCCTGTATGGGAAACGTAGATTCATAAACCATACAGACAAGAGGCATTACTACTTTGCAATGAGTTCACTCAACTTTCAGATTAATTCCTTGGGAATTAGAAGGAAAGAGTGTGGATGGGGTTTGGAATCCTCCATCTGGGTCTGGATCTTTTGTAGGAAGAAACTTGGGCCGGTTCACAGCCTCTGCGAGTTTCTGAGTCATCATTTGTGACATGCAACTTTTGATACTTCACTGGCTTGTTGGAAGAACTTGGTTGGTTTGTAATGAGAGTCATAACATTCATGCTTCTTGACCTTCAGATATGAGGTTCCATATTTTAAAAATCAGTACTTTAGAGCCTGATGATATAGCAGAGGGGAGGAGGGTATGGGGCCACATATCATAATCCTGGTCCAGGTCGTACTGTAGCTCCCCAGAATAT
The DNA here is from genome assembly GCF_000164805.1 of Carlito syrichta. NCBI lineage: Eukaryota > Metazoa > Chordata > Mammalia > Primates > Tarsiidae > Carlito > Carlito syrichta. Next base: position 770,081 of record NW_007245713.1, read on the forward strand.
TCCAAGCCCACTCCCCCTGGATAGCTTCCTTTTCTTCTGTTGACAGGGAGAGTGTTCACCCATGTACCTTATATCTAAGCACTTCTTCAACTGGCCTGTTTATCACATTTTAAAAGTTAATCTTTACTTTCAATTCTTGGTTGATGTTCCAATTTTTTCCTTTTGCTTCCTTTTTTTTTTTTTTTTCTGGTTAACCTTTTGTAGCCCACTATTGTGTTTAAGGAAAGATGAATGGATTAAAGGAAGCACAATGATAACAAGCAAATGGAAGAGCTAAAAAACATTCGATTAACGAGAGAGACCATGGAACACAACATGAATGCAAGATAAGGCAGATAAATTCAGGGCTCCTTTATTAAGTACAATTCACCTTGAATTCAGAAAAGGGAACTTTTTTAGTAAAGGATTAGTGACAAGATTTGAAAAGCATCCCTCAGGGAAAACGGATTAACAAAAGGAGACATTACAGAATGAAATAGAAGTGAATTAACAAATCGATTTTCTGTAAGGGTTAGGAGACACAAGATTTATTTGGAAGATAAATATTTGGTAATTGAAACCTGTAAGTGTTTTCTTGCTGGTTTTTAGTGAATCTATGTCTGTACAGTGAAAATCTTATGGCTGATGAACGTGGAATGGTGTAGATCCTATAAAAAGGTTGTCAGACCTCTTTCAGCATTTATTGTTTTGGAGATTTTTTCCTACTTTTGGTAATTCAAAGGATTTTCACACTAATCTGAGAGGCTAGTTTAAAACCTAGTGAGAATAATTTGAAACAAGAAGCTAAAATCGCTTTAAAAAAAAAAAGAAATATAGGAGTTCTTTCTTTTAATAAGAGCCCATATTAGATTTTTGTTAATTTCACATTTTACCTTCCTGTACTTCACCTGAATTTCATGAAAACATTTCTGGTGGTTACAGAGGAGTGTCTTGGGACTCATCCTGTTGATGGCAGAACATGGCAATCTACCTGATGGAGGTTTTATAGGATGTGATGTCCTGTCACCAGGTGATGGGTTTGATGTAGGAAGTGCCACTGGCAATCTCTGCTGCGTGGTCCATTCTCTGAAATGGTTCTTGCCATTTCAGTGAATGTTGGGTTGCATTGTTTGACCCATTATTTACAAAGGCTTATTGATTTTCTGATGATCTATAGCTTCTTTGCCTTTGGGACATAGGCTGTGCTGCTGAATAGGAAGGGGTGCAGCTTGTTAGCCCCTGACTTAACTCTGATCCCTCCTACTGTTACTTTTTATTCATGCCTCTTTCTCCCTCTTTCCTTTCATTAACATGGGAAATGGACATCTGATTACACATTTGGCTTTTGATTATGTTGCTTTCTTGGTATGACTTAGAATGTTATTGTCACCAATTCTTATTTTTGATGGTTCATTGGGTAAATGGGTCTCTTTAAATTAAGTGTTAATTATTTATATTCAGAGAAGGAAAAGGGAAAAGAAAACATATTTAACAAATATACAATAGTTTTAACAGAAAAATGCTTAATATTATTAAAGTTGCAAAGGTATTGCATGTACTAGTTAGAATTTTCCAAAGAAAACTTGGTCATTCTACCCATTGAAATAGTTCCTAATTCCCTGTACTTGTTTCAAGTTTTCCTTGTTTCTAAAATTTATCATGCTGTATTCCATGAAACATGTGTGCACACTTGGACACACACACACACACATACATACATTTGTTCCAGATTTCCTTGAGTGTTGTAGGGGGAGAAAGAAGGTAGATGATTCCCTTGGAACTGTATTGCTTTTGGATCAACCAGTGTTTGGAAAAACTGAGTCATATGACCCAGGCACACACACCTCTCACCTGTCCATTATTGAAACATTCCTTATGTAGATTTGATGTACGTTACAGAGCATATAATTTAAGGGAAGGAAAGAAAATATGTCTGTGAAATTGAACTATAAAAACCTGTGGAAGAATTATACAGGCTACTTTAAACAGTTATTGTCTCACTTTGTCACTTTTTTGACTCTTGATCTAGCATCTACAATTGAGCATTGGCATGTAATGGCACCAAACTCAGATTTACTGAAAATCCTTAGTATTGTTTTCAATTTTATACCAAAGTTGGGTACTTGAGCAACACATTTTCCTCTCACTGGTAAATCTTGCAGTCAAGCCTTCTTGCCTTATGATTTCTCTGCCAGAATAATTCCAATATCTCTCAGGTGCAGTAAAATTGATATGTGGCCTCTGGGAGTGTTAAGTCTCTGTGTGAGAACTGAGGATTGAAGATTGGAAGTGGTTGGCATAGCTCAGGAGTTGATAGTAAAAGCATCTTTGTGGAGAGGACTGTCTATTTCATCCTTCAAGTATTTGGAAGGTGGTGTTTTCCAGCTGAGTATGTTGCTCAAAATATTACTGAATATTCATGGAAAAATTCAGAAGGGTCCCAAGTACAAAATGGAAAGAGCATTCAGCAGATCTTCTGATTCTTGATCTTGGGTTTGGATTGCCTGGGCTGTTCACCGAAAACATCACTGTAACTGAGTACATGGTCTTCCTCTACATATTCCCACCTTCTAATTGTCTGTGTGTAATTTTAAAACTCAGAATGAGACTGCCTTTCCCAAAGACACCATGCCCATGTCCCAGTGAGCTTCAGGATGGGTTGACCTTTACGGCTGACCTTGACACCCTCTCCTTTCTGCTGTCTCCTCCTTCATCCATTTCCTTCCTCTTCCATCGCCATCCAATTGTACACAGAACATCTGCTTGGGACTTGGTCATGGGATCCATTTTTTCTCCTCTCCTGCTCTCATCTTCTCTTTTTGCTTCCTGCCTTCTGTGATTGTGGGTGATCTTGTTCATATACATGCTTATCTTTATTCCAGAATTCTCCTATTGTAAGGCATGGGTACACATCATTCCCTGTGTACATGTATTTTGTGCTTTTATTTGGTTAGCGTCTCCCCCATAGATTCTAAGCTTTGTGTATATTGTTTTTACTCCCTAGAGTAGTCCATGACTAAGCACAGTATATGGCACATAGTAGGTGTTTAGTATTTATTGAGCATGACAATCAATGGATGACTTGATTCTACTGTCTTGCCTGACAATGTCAGGACCTCATTGAAAGTGCCGATTTTATTCCTAATGGATGTTGTTTCATTTACTGAGAAGAAATTAATTCAGAAGAGTTCCTTGTTCTACTGAACAAGAATATGTGTGAAATCTCTCACTGGGGCCATCTTCAAAAGCCTAATTTTCACAGCAGACTGTGTTCACATATATGCACTGTGTTATGAAATGTATTGCTAGACTCTGAGTTTGGTGGCCCTTCTTACATTTCAGCGCCCACATGCAGGGTGTTAGCTCTGCAGGCTAAGTTTTCTGACCTGTCAAGAGTAACATCTATCATTAAAAGTGTCGTGAGAAGGCAATGATGCGTGAAAACACTTGAGGGGGATCTGGCTCAGCTGCTATCGTGACTGATTAGGTGATTGATTTGGTACACATCTGCTGTCAACCTTATCAGTGATTTTATGTTCTCTGTTCCAGGAATCCTCTTCTTTTCCACCACTTATTGGTTCTTTGTTGTGCAAGTCTCTCTTGGGCTTTGTAGGATGTTTTGCAACACTCCTGACCTCTTCCCACTAGATTCAGTAGAAACTTTCTCTCTTTCCACCTGGTTGTGAAAACCAAAGATGTCTCCAGATACTGCCAAGTGTCCCTGCAGGACAAAATAGTCCTTGATTGGGAACCACTTCTCTAAATATACCTTCCTGCTTCCTTGAGAAGCCCATATTTTATTGCCTTGACCATGCCCACCTCATGGGTCTCACTGTGCTTGTGTGAGGGCCTCTGTTATCAAGTCTTGAATATTTTTCTTATTTATATTCATGGTCTGAAGGATGAACTATTTTGTGCTTAAGTTTCCTGGGGAAATAAATTGAGAGTAGATCATTTTGGCATGTATAGGACGAACTTATTTTGATTGTAAAGAAACAACTACATTTATGATCTTACATTAAAAAAAAAAAAAAGACCTGTAGCGATATAAATGGAGTTGAGTAAACTGTGATATTTTGGGAAAGTAGGATTAAGGGCACTTTTTCCCTTCTATTTGATTATATATACCATCTGATTATTTTTCCTACAGTGAGCACATTTTGCTTTAATATTGAGAAAAAAGACTCCCTTTACCTTCACATGTTTTAGGAGAATTATTAGGGAGGTCAGGACATGGACTCTGAAAGCTGCCTGGATTTGAATCTTATGCTTACCCTTCGGTTTTTCTCCATCTTACACTTTACTTTTCATTATTTATTTATTTATCTATTTATTTGAGTCGGAGTCTCACTCCATCTCCCAGGCTGTAGTGCAGTGACACACTCACAGCCACCCCAGTGTTGACCTGCTGGTCTCCAGTGATCCCTCCACCTCAGCCTTCCAAGTAGCCGAAACTACAGACATGTGCTACCATGCCCGGCTAATTTTTTGATTTATTGTAGAGATGAGGTCTTGCCAAGTTTCCCCAGCTGGTCTTGAACTTGTGGACTCAGGCAATCCACTTGGCCTCCCAAAGTGCTGGGATTACAGGCTGAGCCACAGAGCCCGGCCTACTTTTCACAATTTAAAAGCAGTATCACATAACTAATTTAGAAAACTGGAAAAAGTCATCCAAAATTCTGTCGCCATACTCAGGCATGATTAGAATTTTGTTGTAGTTCCTCCCAGTATCTTTTGGTTTGTTTCTACATGACTTTAATTATAAACATAATGTACTTGTATAATTTATATCTTTACTTCATGGGCAGATTTCTGTGACATTAATCAGTTGTGTAGTCCCTGATTAAAAAATTTTTTTGACACAGTAATGTAGTAGCTTTGGACAAAGGCCAGGCTCTTTTGAGGAATTGTTTAATTCATGTCTTGAGCATATACCTGAGTCAGTCACACTTCTCTCTGCATATTATGAGACAAGACATTTATTATATTTTATATCAGTGATTACTGAATTTCTTTGAACTTGACACTTTATATATATATATATAAATTTACAAAGAAAAGAGGTTTATTTGGCTCATGGTTCTGCAGGCTGTACAAAAAGCATGTCACAAGTATCTGCTTCTGTTGAGGCCTTAGGAAGCTTCCACTCACAGTAGAAGAGGAAGGGAAGCAAGGCAATACACACCAAGAAAGGCAGAACAAGTGAGAAGGGAAGGAGGTGCCAGTATCTTTATAACAATCAGATTTCATGGGAAGTGATAGAGTGAGAATTCACTCATTACCCTTCCCCCAGATGAAGGATCTGTCCCCATGATCCAAACACCTCCCATTAGCCCCTCTTCCAACATTAGCAATCAAATTTCAACATGACATTTGGAGGGGACAAATATCCACAGACTATCAAGTCTATTTCCCAGCCTTTTTTGCTCTACTCAGACCTCTACAGACTACATTTCCCAGGCTCCCCTGCCCACTGGCTTCCAGATAGTTTCAACCAATGGGAGACTGGGCTGGACAATGGAGGGTGGCAGAAATGCTAGGATAATCCCTCTTTCCTCTGCTCCAGTCTCTTTTGTTCTCTTGTCTTTACTGTGTTCACATATAACCCTAACTACTAGTTGCCTTTGCAGGATAGTACCTGATTTGCTTTCTTGTCTTCCTCCTTCCTTTAATCTCCAAAATCTTGAAAAGGTGATGTCTGACTGCTTTTCCTTTCTCACCATCCACTTTGTCTGCTGACCCTCTTATTGAATATGGATGAAGCAGAATCCGCATTGACTTCCTTGTTGCCCAACTCGAAGATGTTTCTTCAGACTTCCAAAGTGTTCCACGATGTCAACCATCCTCTGCTTCCTAAAATCTTTCCTTTCATTTTTTCCAGTTTTTCTATATCTATGATGATTCCTCTGTGGGAGTGAGTCTTCATTTACTGCTTCATGTTGTCTCTGGAGCACTGGGCACTTCATCTAAATATTCTGCACACATCTCACACTCATTTTCTTTAAAATTGAATCTACCTGCTTCCTGCCCTCCTCCCTCCCTCCCTCTAGATGTGCCCAGTGACTGCCGATCCCTCCCTTGTGCTAATATGACTAATGTTTAGGGTCCACTTATGAGTGAGAACATGTGGTATTATGTTGGGAGCCGGCCTCAGAAGCCCATTGAGCATTAGGGATCAGGAAGGGCCGTGGACCCGGAGACCACTAGGATGTGTTTGGGAGCTATTGACCCATTTTCTCTCTCCTTTTTCATTTGACACAAACTACCAAGAAAAGCTCCAGTTGGCTCTAACAGAAAACTCTGAGACCGGAATGTTCACAGCTAACCTAGGAGTCTATTGTTTTCATTCCCCACGGCTTATGGTCTTTTGTTTTATCACAATTTAAGTTTGGCTTTGAGTTACATTGAGGAGCCTTAGTACAGGTCACAGGTTCTTTTGATGTGACCTTTAGAAATTTATAGATATAGGTTTTAAGAAAATAGTTTATATAGATTAAGAAAAATTAAGTAATCATTTTATTATAGAAGTGTGGTTAGTTTAGTTTGATTTAGAGGGGCCAGTGAAGTTTGTATTAGGCTGGCTAGTGTTAGGAGAGAGTAACCACAACACCAATTGTTTTATAAAAACCAGTTTGAACTAGCATAGAATAGTAAAAGGCAATATATCATTATGTTGGTTTTAGGTGTAAGCATTAAACGATGTTATATAACTATAAACAATTAAGGGTATATAAAAACTGGATAAGAACTTCATGCTTTTCCTTATGTTTGAAAAATATATCTGCTTGAGAGTGGGGGGTGTCCTGTGTGCACCTGGACCTGTTCATGTGAAAGGCACATGCTACCTTTTGTGTAACCATAGCAGCAGGAGTTCCAGTGATGATAACTTTACAGAGTTTGGGGATAAAAGCCCTGAGATTACACGGCTTCTGGTCACCTAAACAGGAGTCCAGTCTATTTCTTTCTCCCCTCTTCTCTTCCTCTTTATCTTTCCAAAATAATCGCTGACGCTGCCACACCTTCCAAGGGACCCCCTAAATCTCTCTGCGGGGGCTGGTCCCCCGCAGTATTAGTTCTTTGTTTCTGTGATAGTTCATTTGGTATGGTGTTCTCCAACTCCATCTAATTTGCTGTGAAGTTCATGATTTTACTCTTCTTTATGGCTATATAATACTCCATTGTGTATATGTACCACGCTTTAAAAATCTAGTCTACTTCGATGGGCAGTAGTGTTTGTTCCATGTTTTTGCTATTGTGAATAGTGCAGTAGTAAACATGCATATGCAGATGTCTTTTTTGTAGAATGATTTATGTTCCTCTGGGTATATACCCAGGAGAGGGATTGCTGGATCATATGAAAGGTCAATTTTTAGTTCTTTTAGGAACTGCCACACTGCTTTCTCCATTAAGGGTTTTAATGGACTGAAGAACTAAAGACATTCACATTTATTTGTCTTATAATGCCATGTAAATAGAAAACATCTCCACAAGCTGCTTTTGGTCAGGGTACTCAATCTTTATTCTGGTATCCAATCTCTAATATCCTAGTAATATTTCTTTCAGTTTATAAATCAATAAAGTAATTCTTTTTTTGTTTAAAAAAATTTTTTTTTATTTTAAATATGTGGGGTATAATTCAGGTATACAAATGCTCATTACACAGGTTCTCTTGTTGATGAGGTGTGTCCCCCCGGACACTTTATATACTTTTAATCACACAAACAATACATGAATGTATGCTCTTTATGATGAATTCTAATAACCTAGTGGCATAAAAGGAAAACTTAAAGTTCCTATTATTTTTACTCTATGACCCTTGCCTGAGATAAAATTGTTTCTGGTTTAATGTTTACCTTTCCCTGATCCACTTGAGAAATCAGTGTTTATTGATAAAACCCACAGAGAAATATGTATGTTATAGTTGACACTTACATACACAGCAAAACTATCTGGCAGAAGAATAAATTGTTTCAGGAAATGTCCCAAATTGTATGTATATATTTAATATATAGAAACCCTAAATGACAAGATAAATATATTCTAATGATCAGAGAGTACATGTGATAATGTAGTGACATAGATCAGCAGTCACCCATAGGTGTTGCACATCCTGACACTGCATGGGAATTGGTGGCAGAGCCCTGTCACTATTCCCATGTTGAGTGACCTTTTCTGGGATCTACTGGCGTTCTTGAATGGTGCACAGAGGTGCTTAATCTGTGCCTATAGTCTTGGAGAAAATTCAGGGGACTATACATTTAGATGGAAAAAAAAGACATCTTTTATTTTCACTAACCTCTAACCAAAATGTATTACTTCCTTAACTTACAAATGTAGGTGGCATGTTACCCACTGCCTGTGACTTTGCCATCAACAGAAATCACGGACACTTTCAGATCTTGTCATAGTTGATGCAGATATCTCCTTGGGGTTTCTCATCCTGGGCAGGTGATAGTAAAGGCTCCAGATTCACCACTAGATCTTGTTATTTAAAGGCACGGATGGAGAAGCACCTATGTTTCTGCCTCACATTTTAAACATTTTGAAAACTGAGTTTTAATATAATGTTTCTTTTTCATGTGTTGTTTGCATTAAAAAAATAATTCTGAGGAGGGGGTCTGTGGGCTTCATTAGATATTAGAGCAGCCTAGTGTGTCATCCCTCCAAATTCTAAAAATCCCCATTATAGCATAATAATAATGATATGAATGAATTTATTAAGTTCCTTAGGTTTCCCAAATATATTTTAGGAGAAAAAGCATTGGTAGCATAATGATTTTATGTGTGTTTATATCTGAGAGGAAAAGAGAGAGAAACATTAGTTAAATTTCCTCTTAGTATTCTTCAAATTATCATAGAAAAGTCCTTATTTCAAGAATAATGTGTGGAGTTGTGTTAACTTGCCTTGATTCTTCAACCTCAGGGTTTCATTTCTATGCCCACCAACCCCAGATTTATGAGGAATCAAGTGCTTTGGATTGTACTTAGCGATCGGCCATGCTCCAGCATGGCCAGGGAACTTCCAGTGTCATGTGAGGAGAACCCTGGCTCTGTCTCTACTAGCTGTGACCTTGGTGAGCTGGGTGGGCTTCTGTCCCCTATTGGCCCCAAGCTGGTTGCTGCCCTGTCAGGACCTTGGGCTCCTTCCCATGGTGAGCTCACAGCAGTGCCTGGTTGGCGGGGAAGAATTAGTCTGCAAGCTGTCTAGCACATCACTGGCTTCTGGGAGACGTGAGCCCATTTACTCTGTCTTGATTTCCTCATGTAAGGGAGAGAAGGAAGATGAAAGAAGAGGAAGATGTTTAGAGACATTTTGTATCTGGGCCCCAGAGTGTTCAAAGAAATGGACTCAGTGGGAGATTTCACATACAGAACACTAGCTTCTAAGATTTCTGCTTCCCTTAACAAATAGGAGATTGGGTAACCACGGCATGCTCCCCTCCCCAACACAAAGATCAAAGAAGCCAAGAAGTGGCTGACTTCTTAGGATGGGACAGAAGCGTGACTGTCTGACATAGACTCCAGATTGGCTCAGTTCCCTCACCTGATATGAACTGTCTGGCCTCTAGAGGCGTCTGAGTTAGTGGCTTCTGAAATGGATTATATCTAAGTTCCTTTTGTTAGTCTGATACCCTGATTCTAAAGATATTGGGAAAAAGTCTTGGTGCTGGGCTTGGTGAAGTATGTCAGAAAATTGTTTGATTCTGAAGTTGGTAACACTTAAATTTTTAGAGCGTTCAGATATTTTTGCATCTCAGTGTAGGAGAAACTCTGATGTAGCCTTCTCATTTTTGGTACTTATGATTATAGTGAGTCAAACTGGAGAGTCACCTTCTGCAAACTCCCAGAGTACCTGTGGGCCACTGTGGGCAAATATGGGCAAGAGATGTTTCAGTGAAGGATGCTGATGCTACAGATCATTTTCCTTAGTCTCTAGTATCAGCAGTAGGGAATTCTGCCTCAGAATCTCCTCACCTTTTCAGAGGAAGCTTACTGACACTAGAAGGGAGACTCAGTTGTCATCTCTTCCTTTTAACAGGAGGAGAGCAGGTTGATAATTTATCAAGCATGATCTCACCATAGTCTTCACTATTACCCCAATGAAAATCTAGGGTTCAGCTGTGCTATAATTCAAGTACCTCTGTGTTCAGTTTGGAGTTGATAGAGTTAAAAATTCATTCAGATGCAGGTTCCTAACACTCATTCCAGCTTTTGGCTCTGTAACTACAGAAACCACTTGAGCAGCTGCAAATAGTATTAGCTCTAAGCTTGTTACGGATCTTGCAGACTCATTCATTGATTGCCTTCGATTTCCAGGACATCTTGGATATAGAATTAAAAAGACTTTTGTTAAGCCAATTAACTTTTGTGGCACCTGGGCAACTAATATCGTGTGCTAGAGAAGGTCATTGGTGTTATTCAAATAGCAGTTTTATTTGAGCTGGGATTAAGGAAATCAGACAAAAGGTCTAAGGATTGTTTATAATATGTTCCTTTCTGTGTTTTAATATCTTGGCCTTTAACATCTGAGTCTGATCATAATTACACATACAAGTGCTTGGGTCATGTTATCCTTTCTGTAGATTGTGACTTGATTGTGCCAGCTCTTAAGCATCCATCTTGCAAATTGTTTCCAGCCAAGTTTTAATCTGAGGTTTCATCTAGCTATGGTTTATCAAGCTTTTCAACTGAAGTGTGGCATTTAAGAACATGGACTCTGGAGCCATGCTGCTTGGGATCAAACTCTGGCTCCCTTGATGGCTGAAGCTTCCATTTCCATAGTGTTGAGGAAGAGCCTGAGGTTAGCCCCCCCCAGCCACAAGTTCCATTCCTCCAGCCCTCTTATATCCGGTTGAGCTGTGTGGCTAGTTATTGCCAGTGGACTGAGAAGAGCTGATGAGTGTCACTTTCAGACTGAAGAGTTCAAGAAGCAGTTCTGCCTTCTCCACTCCTTCTGCTGGCTGAATGCAGAAGACTCGAAAACCTGAGGGAAGAACAGAGCCATGGATGAGAAGATTCCAGGTCCCTGAATCACTGTGTGGAAGGCTGATTGGCAACTAGGAACTCCCTTATGGGATGGTAGCATGACCAAGAAATAGGCTGGGCTTGGTGGCTCAGCCTGTAATCCCAGTACTTTGGGAGGCCGAGGCGAGTGGATTGCCTGAGCCCGTGGATTGGCAACCAGCCCAGGCAACTTGGTGAGACCTCATCTCTGGAATAAATAAAAAATTAGCCAGGCATGGTAGTGCACGCCTGTAGTTCCGGTTACTTGGAAGACAGGCGGAAGGATCACTGGAACCCAGCAAGGCGAGGCTGCAGTGGCTGGGAGCGTGCCACTGCATTCCAGTCTGGGTGGCAGAGTGAGACTCCAACTCAAAAAATATATATAAATAAATAAACCTTCATTGTGTTAAGCCACGGAAATGAGTTTTATTACAGTGGCTAGTATCCCCTTAACTAATAAACCCTAGTGGTGCAAACTTGGGTAAGTTTCTCGATCATTCTGTGCCTCAATTCTCTAATCTTTAAAATGGAAATAATATCTACTTGACCCAAAGTAAGTTCTCAACAAGTGCTGGCTGCTACCATTAATAATAAATCAGTGTTGTTATTGTGGCCATTCTCTCTGATCCTCCAGGAACAGGAAGGATGAATTATTTTCAATTGGAACATCAGAAAAATGTGTTTGAGAAAAGTAGACTGCAGAAAGCAATCCATAGGAAGTAATACAGGCTTTGTACAGTAACATTTTATAATTTTCATTTTCGCTGTAGTTAAATTTCTTGATGTGCATAAAAGACATTCATAAATGCATACAATGAGATTTTTCTTCTCTAACACACGTGGATCAGTAATTATTATTTTGATTTGTGCAGTTGTGAGGATGTATGTGCAGTATAAATAGTCTCATTTCAGAGCCTCATATCCCCATGTAGTCATCCAGAGAATATTCAGGAATTGGAGTTTGCTTTTTTTTTTTTTTTTAAGCATTGAGATCATATGATTTCATTCAGTAGACAGATGAATTCTCCAGTTTTAATGTTGTATGTGATGCTGCCATACAGGGCAAGGATGGTTGTATCTACAGCTGGTTTAGTAGCTTGCCTCAGACTTAATTTCCTTAATATAAACAGGGATATAATGTGGCATTCACACTTGGTATTATCACTACAGAGCTAACATTTATCAGAGGCATTTGTCCGGTTGACTGTGTTGGACAGTAAAAGCTTATTATATATATATATATATATATATATATATAAATATATATATAAAATAAGCTTTTTTAAAGAGGGTACACAGTTGAACAGGAGAGTAGATCTTTTAATTCAGGACCTGACAATCTGGAAGTAGTGGAATCTGTTAGAGATCACTAAAAGCAGAGCCAGCTGCTGTGGGGGGCAGCCTCTCTGGAACTCTGTGACTTAGTAGGGCACTCTAAACAGCTTGCTGGGAGTGAGGGCTCTGTGGGCACTGTGACTGGGACCCTGATCATTGTTGAGACAGTGCTGTCTCGAGGGTAGTGCCAGAAGGTACCCTGAGAAGTCATTTAGATTACACCACTCCTTCTTTCATCTTTCACCCCACTGAGCAGGTACTGTTCACTGGTGATATTCTGAATTCCTTGAGCTGTCTCCATTTGCCACAGTCCTGCAGCAGTGGGAACTGAGCTGCTCCCTGCCTTCTCTCTGCTTGTGCTTGGGGTTGCAATTCAGCACCCTGTCTTCTTCCCTCTCCATCATTTCTAAACAGGGTCTTTTGTTCTGATGCAAATTATCTCTTGTTCTCATGGCCTTGACAGAAAAATTGCATTTCTCAAGGATTATCCTCAAACTTAACTAGATCTGTAAAAGTACAACATTAACAGTGGGTGTTTCTGACCTTGGAGACACTGAATGGAATACCTGTGCAAAACAGAATTATTCATACAATATGGCACTTCCTATCTTCAAACAGAAGAAAAAAACTATTCTCCTGTGACGGAGAGTTCCATGAGGTCAGTTTTATTGTTTATGGTTAAGAATAAGCATTCCTAACATCAGCTTAAAGGATTTGGAAATATATTTACTTGGAAACATAATTGCTTTGGAGTATTGTGTTTTGAAGTGACACTTTTGTATGCAGTAATTGAATTGAGAGGAATACTAAGTATATTTATGTCTTAGTAAGAAAATGACACTACCTATACAGAGATGCCCCAAAATTGTAGATTAGTTTTTACATCTTTAGTAACATATCTGAAAATTGTCATCCTCCTCACCCCCCCATATAGAATTCTAGCAACCAATTTGTGCCAGAAGAGGGCCATCACCAAAGAATTACTGTTGATGAGTCCATGGAGCCTTGTGAATGTATTAGAAAAAGTACTACTGCCCAGAGCAACATTGGGAATTGGTTGGTCTATTAGGTTATGAATGCCAGTTGAAAGTTTCTTATTATTGAGGCAAAAGAATGACCATTTTCAGAAGTTTTGGGACAATTGTGAAGACTTATTCCTATCTCTGCCATCACCATCACCATTTTTGAGTACTTTACCCACTTCACTTAATCTGATTGTCCTAAGAACAGTATGAGGTTTGGTATCATCCATGTTACTGTGAAGGAAAGGAGGCTGATGGGGGCCACTCAGCTTGTCACATAGCTAGTACATGGTGACATGAGGACTTGAATGTGGTACAACTGGCTGGAGAGTCCCTGGTCCTAGCACCATGCCAAACTGCCTAGCAAGTGCACACTGTGGTTTGAACCCTGGCCAGTAATTCTAAGCCAGGCAGGATGCTGCTACCAGGCTCCAAATCAATAGCATGGAAGCAAAATTAACTCTGATTCTTTCTCACCCAATCCGTTGTGGTCTGTTGTCTTTACTAAGTATATGAGAGGAGACAGAGCAGAGACTACATGATTTTGTCCCCACTGGAGGGACAGATGATGACCTCTCAGCTTGCATGCTACCTAAAGAGATTACCCCTTCGCTTCTTCTCCCCTTCCCTGACTCCTCCTTTCCATCATGCCTTGATCACAGATGTCCTGCTTCTTTTCATCAGCCACCTCATAATGTCTCATGACTGTCTCATTACATAAATGGGGTCCTTCATAAACTCTATCTCCCAGGAGGCAGGGATTATATACACTGCATAGGCAGTCCCTTTACTTGAAGCTTTAGCTAATCCATCGTTTTACAACCCTCTCTCTTACCTCTTTCTCCCTGGTGACTGTGCTTACCAGTCCTTCCTGTCTCTGACCAGAATATCCTTGCACATCTGACTGAAGTGACATACCTGCAGTGCAGACCTGAATGCCCTCATGATACCTGGTGTTCTGAATGAGGACACTGAAGCTCAGGAGGTTAAATGACTTTCTTAACACAAACCAGCTGTGTGGTATATGAGGGTGCAAGTTTACACTGAAATGATCCATGCAGCTCTGCTCCAACTTATTTTTAAATAAAATGAACCAAAAATAAACCTCCTTATACCCAAGTGAGCCACATGTATTTGTCAAAACTTTCCTCCCCACCCCCACAGCCTGACACATGGTAGACGACTTGTAAATATTTGTTGAATGAAGGAAAATAGCAGTAATTTCAGTTTAAGTTCCTTTTTTGTGTTGGCATAATCTCTACTTAAGTGATTGGTTTAATGAATTTATCTCTTGCACTGAGGCTATTTTAGAACTGGAAGGAATGAGACCAAGATAAATAATTGAACCTTAAGGTGGGAACGTGAGGCCTCTTCCCTCTTCCTCAGCAAAGCACCTTGAAGGGTGTGGATTTGGACTGTCTCTAGGTTGCTTTCCCAGTGTCAGGGTTTATTGGAGATCTAGGTTAGGGGATTTCAAGGGAAATGCCAGAAGTTTAGGAGAGGGATGGAGGAAGCAGTCTGACTGCTATCAAGACATGGACTTTGAGGCAAACACTCCAGATTCTCACCTGGGGATGGCCCTTGCTGGGCCATCTCCTTCCTTGGACCTTCTGTCAGTCCTCATGCAGTGATCAAATTATGCCAACCTAGAGATGTCATTTCAGTTTCTGATGACAAAATTTTGTTATGAGACCATATTAAAATACTCTTGCTCTTTGGCTAATTATACTTGTCTGCATCCATCCTTTGCAAAGGGCATCCTTTCCTGGTGCCAAGTGCACCCAGAGCCCTTTTTTTCATGTTGACTTTGATCCCAGTGAATTATGATTGGCCAGAAGTCTCCTGACTGGAGCTCCTTCTCTGGGGACCGTTCTAGGTGACTCACTTCTAGATATGCAGTTATCACGTAGGAAAAAAAATAACTCAAATGTATGAACAGCATCAAGTGTTCTGACAGTGAAGTAGTGCTTTTCTCTTCCTGGTGTTTGTGTGAAATGATCTGGCAAAATAGATGCTGCAGAAATAATGCATTTCAGTGTCTCCCTTCTCAAATGATAAATGTTCTTGACTTATCGCAGGATTTCTTGCCAAATGCTCATTCTGCTAACAGGAGGAACAAAAACTTCAAAGGCTCTCTTGTGACAGAAGGAATATAAAGTTTCTCAGGCTTGCCTTTGTTCTGTGTCAGGAATGCTAAGAGGTGCTGTTGGAAGGGCTGTGTCCCGACTAGACCCTGGTCTTGGATAAGGCCACAGTCTGCCTTGCTCAGGCATCTCTGGCCACCACCCTGCGCCACTGGGAGGCAGAGCTGAGAGCATCTATATCATCAGCCTGTCAGATGTGTCTGTTACATTAAGCACTTCAGTTCAGGAAGGCATGAAAATGAACACACAGCGCTTACTGTAGCAGAAATGCTAAGAGGAAAAGAAAGGAGCACTAGGATTTGGGGGGTGGTCCGTTGCATGTAGGCACTGTGCTGGAGGCTTTCACAGATGCCCTGCCAGTAAGACTTTAGAGAAACTCTGGAGGATGGACATCATGATACCTGGTGTTCTGAATGAGGACACTGAGGCTCAGGAGGTTAAATGACTTTCTTAACATGACACAGCCAGCTGGCTCAGAGTGCTATCGGGTCTATCCATCAGACCTTTTGCTGTTTCTCAGGGAGCCACCTCTCATTCCTCTGCCTCTTCTGGCCTCTCCCCATTGCCTTGTCCCCAGTCCTGGCCACTTTGGCCTCTGATCTCCTTGTCTTCATCCAATCTTGCCTCCCTTCTTTCCATTCTGTGTACTGAGGTTATTCAGAAACATACATCTGATCGCTGGTCCCTGTGTGCTTAAGCCCCTCAGTGGCTCCAATTGTCACCTGTCTCCACAGCCCCACCCATCTGCCCACATCCGGATGAGGTTCAAACTCTTGATCCAAGCCCATCACCCTTGGTAACCTGGCCTCTGCTCACTTCACTGGCCTCATCTTTCACAAAGTCGCCCACCTCAGCTGTCCATGCTCCCGTGCTGTGGCACAGCAGGCAGTTCCTTGAGTCCAGGTGTCCTCTTGTCTCTGGACCTTCTCCTACTTGCTGCTTCCTGTCATACTCATCCCCTACTGCAAATCCTGCCTTCCCAGCCTAGTCATCCTTAGAGGATCCGACAAGATGGCAGGTACTGCCTTGACCACCCCTGCCAGGGTACTTACCATGATGCTGTATCTTCTTTGCCAGCTCTTCTGAGGATGTTCTTCCTCATCAGAACCTCCTGCCTACTAGATAGCATGCTGTCTTAAACTTTTCTTTATTTGCCATTATGAGCTTGGTGTCTAGCACCCTGCCTGGCATACCTGAGACACCAAGTGTTATTTGCAGAACAAATACACAAAGTGCTAGAGACAGGATGGGTAAAAAGTCAGACTGGCTCCAATCTTTAATCCAGTGGCACAATCATCTCCTCCATTTTTGTTTTTCTCTCTGCCTTTCTTTTGTATGCTTCCAGGAACCTGCCAATACTTTGCCATCTCCTTTTCCCAGCTGAAGGGTGACTACTTTTACATGAAACAACAGTAATTTATAGTGGCATTTTTGTAGTTATGGAAAATAAAAAGCCCCTTTGCCTGCACAACTATGTGGAGGGCAAACCCCAGGTGGAGGAGGAAGAGGAAGAGGAAGGGAGGAAGGGAGATGGCGTTTGACGCATTTTTTTTCCTCTAGGACTTTCTCAGTACTTTGGAGAACAAAAGTCAGTGTGTAGCCCACATATGGTTATGGAGTGATTTCTAACTGAGTTTCCAGGGCCACTTTCACAGAGGGATTGCTCTTCTCTCTTTAGATGTTTTTATTGTCAAGCACTGTGCCTGCTCACCTCATAGAGGCCTTGAGGAGAGCCGGAGTTGGCTCTTGTGATATCAGATGTGCCCTGGCTGCATGGCCTTTGCTCACTGGGAGCAACCTTGTGAACAACTGTAGCCCTTGTTAATGGTCAGTGTCTCCAGTTTTGGTTATTTGACTTTCAAAAGTTCAAGCCACTGTTGGCTACAAACTCAATGAAACAGGTGTCTTTATGGCAGTGAAATGGGCCCTTTGAAACAAGTTTGCAAATTTTTACACCTTGGTCTTCTACTCCTCTATCCCTTGAGTTCAGACTGAGCAGTTAGAAGTCAGACAGTGCTAGTTTATAAAACCCTCTCTCTAACCAGTTGACCTGACAGCTGACTGAATCCTCTCTGTGTCTCAATTTTCTATCTACAATGTGGAGATCATACTTATCTCCCAGGGTGGTTGTGAGTATTAGACAAATTAATATGAGAAAAGCTTCTGGCACTGTGTTGGGCCTGTGATACACACAGGCATCATTTTACTGACTTCTTTAGTCTCTGCCAATGAACACATATCACTTAACTACAAAGATGCTAATTGGGATCATGTCCCCCAAAGAAATCTGTTTATTAGGTGCCCATATTCTGTTGTAAATATAACTGCAATGTTTTTATTTTCTAATTCCCAAAATAGTATATTTATTGTAAAAATTAGAAGATATGGGTAAGCAAAAAGAAGAAGAAAAAAATCATTTGTAATTGCACAGCTGGCTGTGAACATTTGGTCTCTGTCTTCCTAACAGTGTAGTTTAGTGATTTAAAACAAAAAGTAATTGTGATCAGTTATTGTCTGTTATACGTTGTAACATACTGTATTCATGTTGCCTACATTCTGTGGCAATTTAGGGTGGCTTTGTGGAATTCAGTTTTACTGGTGTAGTTCATTGTATCCAGTTGCTGGAAGTCAGTTTGCTTGGTTTCTTACTGTAGGTACCTTTTGAATGGTTTTGCTGCATATCACCATTCTAATCTGCTAAGGGCTTTCGATTGATTAATGACTCTCATTGGGTTTCTCTCTCTGTTCTTCAAAATCTTTTGATTCCAACAAAGTAAGACATTTCCTGGAAAGAGTAAGGCATTACATTATTCTGACCCGATTCCTGCAAGCATTAACACATCTTGAAAAGACAGAGTGTTTTTGCCTATGAGATAACTTCCCTGGGGTGGTAAGAAATTAGTATTTCCTTGGCCCATTTGTGAAGAAGACCTGTGGGTACATGGTCTGAAGGGAGAAGATACAGGCTGGAAGAGGAGTGGAACCAGTGAACTGCTGAGGTTGTCCCAGATCCGCAATTCTTGGCTTGGCAGAGAGCTTCATGTTGAGATTAGTTAGTGATGTCATAGGTATCCATAGCTCTGGGAGACTGACAACCCTCCATAAAGTCAGTGGCTCCTTTTCACAGAGAAAAGTCAGAAGAAGAGAGGATACTGGAAGAACTCATTGAAAACGTGATGGAAAGTCAGAGTTAAATAAATTGATTCCTTTCTAGAAATATGTTGAGAAAGAAACACATGTGAGTGACAAATATGGTCAGATTATTGGGGCCTGATTTAAAAACCAAAAGATTTAGTTAAAGATTAATTGCAGAATCCATTTGATTTTTCTTTACCTCAAGCCTCTAGATCAGTTTAAGTTACAGAAGTACTTAAGACAGATTCATTTCACTGACTCTGTAAATATTAGGATGTATTAGGTTCATTTTGTTTTGCTCTCTTCTTGAACTTTGTATTTTTGGGTGAATTAGCTTTGGTTATAATCTGAGCTTCATTGCTGGTTTATGGGGCACATCTGGCAGGCAGCAGAGAACTCCTGGGATTATTGGCTTCAAAGATACTGGCTTCCATTTGAACTTAGGAAAAGTTTCCAGTGATTGTCACTGAAGTTTTATTCAGACACCAGAGGACGCTGTTAGCTTGAGCCAGCGTTGGGCTGGCCAAAGTCCCGTATACTAGGCCAATTCAGTCAGTCTCCCAAGGGATGAGGAGGTCATTCTTTGTCTTAGTCTGTTTTGTGTTACCATAACAGAATATCATAGACTGGGTAATTTACAAGAAATTTATTTCTTACAATTTTGGAGGCTGAGAAGTCCAAGGTCAAGGAGCCCACATCTCGTGAGGGCCTTCTTGCTTAGTCATACCATGGCAGAAAGCAGAAGGGGAGGAGAGTGCGAGAGAGCCAGAGGAAGCAGAACTTGCTTTTATAACAAACCCATCCCCTTGATAGCTAACCTACTCCTGTAATGGCAACATTAATCTGTGCATGTGGGCAGAGTCCTCATGAACTAGTCAACCTCTTAGTAGGCCCCATCTCCCAATACTGTTGGACTGGTGATTAAATTTCCAACACTTGAACTTTGGGGGACACATTCAAGCCATAGTACTCTTATAGAACTATAGGAAAATGCAGCTGCTTCCTTCTCTGCATCTTCCTTGTATTGCAAAATTTCAGTTGTTCTGCAACAAGTTTCATCCAGGGAAGTCCTTTGAGTGTCTGCTGTGGGCTATGGTGGCAACTACAAGGAACGGTCCTCATCTCCTGGACCACGCAATCTGTGATGCCAGCAGAAATGAGCACATAATGCTTTGGAGGCTGGGATAGACGGTAAGCCTCTTTTTCTTGGCAACTAGATCAACCTTGACAGGGAGGAGAGAACGTTTAGAACAAAGGATAATAGTTTTCCAGGTGTGATGCAAGACAGAGACCCTCAAGACAAAAACTCATAAGTTTTTTATAGATGTTTTCAGGGAGTAGGGAGAAACATTGAAACTGCAGCTCATGATCATTTATGGGACAATGCAAAGCTGTTCAGAACATCTAATAGATAATGTACCAGATGTCTGGCTTGGCCCAGACTCAGGTGTTCTTAAAATAGCACCTTGTTTATTTTTTCAGGTCAACTCAATTCTGAAAAAACCCAAGCCCTTGGGGTCTTATGTTCAGGTGATGTCCCAGTGTCCACTCTGAGGTTCCCTTCCTGCCCTCCCCATCTGCCAGTCCAGGGGGCACTGGGAATTCCATGTCTAGGTTTCTACCTGCTTGAGAGGGATCTTGCTGCTCCTAGAACCCATGGCCAGATGATCGCTTCCAGACTCTTAAGGTTTTGGGGTAGTCTTATGGATCTGAGGAATTCTCCCTTTTTTATATTCATTGTTTTCCTTAGAGTACCTCTCTCTGCCCTCAAACCCTAATCTTCTCCTTTCAGGATACCTGTTATTATTGCTGAAGGACTTGGAAATTTGAGCAAGAAAGGGAAGTGTTTTGTGTGAGTCTCTCTCTCTCTCTCTCTCTCTCTCTCTCTCCCTTTTAGAAAGGAAAAACTGAGCCTCCACCCAGTTTACATTTTTGAAGGTATAGGGAATAGGGAGAAAATATAAAGTTATGTCTCAAAAATTATCTTGCCATTAAAAGTCATATGTTTTCTACTTCAAAAGTGACTCTCAAGGTCCCTAGAGCCAAGATGAGATGTGGAGTCCTTGTTTTTCCTAAGTAGGAGCTTGGGGTGAGGGTTTAGTAACTGATTCAAAGCTTCCCTACAAATAAGAATAAATATATAACTCCCAATATTTGTAGTTCCCCAGCCTTTTGCAACTAAATAAGTGAATTGATTCATGTTGATAGTAAAAGTATTTTGAACATCATTCAGAAGGTTCCTATTAATAAACAATATTTCTTTCCAGTAGGAACAAAATTACATCTTTAGTTAAACCAACTTTGTGGTCTCAGAACTCCTTTATACTCTTACAGAACATTGAGTACCCCTAAGAGCTTGTATTAACCTGGGTTCCTTGTATCTATTGATATTTGCCATAATAGAATTTAAAACCAAGAAACTTAAAAAAGGATTAATTCAAAAGATAAAAAACTCATTACATATTAGTGTAAATAATACATTCTATGGAAAGTAACTATACTTTCCAGAACAACAACAACAAAAAATTGAGGAGTAATTTTGTTTTCATTTTTCAAATCTCTTTAATATTTGACTTAAGAGAAAACAGGATTCTCATTTCTGCTTCTGTGTTCAATCTCTTGTGATTTGGTGATTTCTATGAAGAAAATCTGACTTCACATAAATATGCTGTTGGAGAAAGGAGAACTTCATGGATCTCTGAACAGGGAGGATCTCAGGGACCTCCAGGAATCTTGGGACCTTTGAAAACTGCTTATTTAAACAGATAAATTACCAGGGTGTGTGATGGGTTTTAGATAAAGGATTGTTTTTAATTGAGAATTTGAGTAAACAGTGGGTCAAATCAGTCCCTTACGAACAGAATTTGATTAAGAGTTTAGTTGGCTTAAGATTTATTCCTTTCCTGGGGGTCAGTTAAGTGTCAAAGGAAAGTGAGAGTCAGTTTGTGTATATCTCCCTAGTTGGTTTAATAATTTTGAAATACAATTTAAATCTAACAGAAACAGTCATAACGTTATTCCTTTGTAGGTAGTTGAATTCTGAAATCACAGGGGGGTGCTTTATGGTATCATGTGCCTTTCATGTTGCCCTCCCTTCTTACAGAAATATAAAGAGTATGAAAAAGACGTTGCCATAGAAGAAATTGATGGCCTCCAACTGGTGAAAAAGCTGGCAAAGAACATGGAAGAGATGTTTCACAAGAAGTCTGAGGCAGTGAGGGTAAGTGCCTTTGGTTTCTATTCTGTATTGCCTGAAGACACAAAAGGATCTTCAGGAACTGGCATAGATGAACCTAGCTCTCGAAATAAAAGCTGACTCAGTCAGTTACTATGTAAACAATTTTATTTCTTGAGTCTGGTTATCCAAGAAAGCAGTGATTAGGGACAAAAATTACCCATATCATAGAGGATTCCAGTGCCAGATTTATTTTTATAATTGTATGCCTTCAGCAGAGCTGCCACTAATTGTAGGGCTGTATAAGATGGACCTGTAACTGTATGATGCATTCAATAATTGCCAAAATCATTCAAAGGTACATTGTGGTTCAACTAAGCAACTATAAACAATTTAAGCAATGTTTGCCAAAATGGGGAATTGAAAATCTCAATGGGGTGAATGATGTCTAGATGAAGTTGGAAGTTCTCCTTACCTTTATTGGAACATTACTGTAATTATAATGCTGTTTGTGACCAGTAAGAGCTCCCTAAAATTTCATAATAGCAGCTGGACAAAGGGAGCTACAGTACATATGTGTATTATTTTGAGTTTCAAAGATGGCTTCTGACTATTCCTTATTGCCAACTAAACAGGACATCTTATGTTATTGATTTAGGATGTGAATATTGCAATATCCCATGTTAATGCCACATTGGAATAGGACTATGGGAAAGAATTGGAATCTGGGGTCCTTTATTTCTAATGTAAAGTTTGTTTAACTTTCGATTTTAATACTTATCTCCAACATCACTTTGTTTTAAAAGACCATTTTCTACTTTTGCTTCTCTTATACTTAATTGACAGATCACATTTTCCCAAGTTATATCTTCCTTTGATCTGATAATCCTACACCTTTGCTTATCTCTAAAACATTTTTGTATTGTATTGATTTAGGAGGGATGAGTTTGACCTGGTTTAATGACTGCCTTCGTCACTTATTAAATTTTGACCCTCAATAAAACAGCTTTATGGTCCTCAATTCTCTCATCTGTACAATGGGAAAGACTCAAATGGTTCATGAAAATAAAACTAAATTATGCTTTTGAGCCACTTGGCACAGACCCTGCACATAAATAGCGCTCAGTGAATGATAGCTGCAGCAGCTGCAGCTATGATTTTTACTTAAATAAGATGACACTTGGTGGAAGCTCTGAAGTGCTTTAGAAGAAAAAAATCACTTTAACATGCCACAAAAATAATACATTGGCAGCCAGCCCTGGAAGTTGTATGGTGGCCTCTGAGTGTGTCTTGCTGTCACTAACTTGAAACAAGTAGTTGTCCCAACAGATATGGCAGCTAAATAGCCATTCAACCCTAACAAATGGAACCCTGAAATAAAAATTAAGGAAAAATTTCATTGCACCTGCTATTTTCTCTTTATAAAATAAACACTTTTTTGGTGGAACTTTTAGAATATGTACTAAGCACCTACTATATGTGCTGCTCCTTTAAGGATTTCACATTGATCTTATACTTGTAACAGCCCCCTGAGGTTACTATTATCACTATTTTACAAAAGAGGAGATGTTGATAGCTTCTCTGAATTCACATGAAAAGTCAGAGGTGGGCTCCAGGTATGTAGACCCCAGAGGTCACATTCTTCACTGTCTTCATGCCTTCAGTATCCTGGAGTGTACGTTTATTTCCTGAACATGGAAGACAGAGGTTCTGAACCAATCTTTAAGGTTCTTTGTGCATATCAAAGTATTTCTGTTCACATAAGTTCAAACCAATTCACAGCCCCTTCAGCAGGAGTGGTGTGCAAGTGCTTACTTTCATGAATACTTGCAAATAAAATAAATAAAGAAAAACTGTAGAGGGCACTGGTACCAGCATTGTCAATTTGAGAGGAGAATCTATTACTGCTTTAACTTGAATTTCCTTGTGAATCAGAATTTTGGAGAAGAAAGGGGACATACATATCTTTAGGTTTTGCTTCTGCGATTGACAAAGTAGCCCTGGTGTCTGTAACTTGGGAAGTTTGAGGGTGTCATGCAGCATGCTGTTGTGACACACAGGCCCAGCCAGTACCAGAATATGGACCTGGTCCCTTTAAGGCAGTGGGCCCATATGGTCAGTGAGATGTGGGCTCTGAAAGTAGAGAAACTGTTTTGAATCTTAATTCTGTCCCCAGGTGCGAGACCAGTGAGAAAAGCTGAGTGCCCCCTTCCCCCCAGTTAATTTCTTTCTCCTCATTTACCTTGGAGTCAATGGCTTAATGATATGAACCTGCGCTTATTGACTTCAGATTCACCAGCCCCTGTGCTAATCACTTTATGTATGTCATCTCATTTAATTTTTGTATCAACCCTAGGAGGGAGAAACTGTTATTATCATTGTCTTAGAGATGAGCAAACGGACTTGGCAGGATGGAGTCATTTGCCTAGGTCACATGGGCAGGGCTCAGTGGAGTTTGTTTTTGTACCCAGGTGGTGGGATTGCAGTACCTCTGTGTGTATCTGTGCAAAATGTTTGTTTAGTTCAATGCCTGGCAAACAGTAAATGTTCGGTAAACATTTGCTGTTCCTGCTGGTTAAAGGGCCTTCCAATATGTGAATGTTTAATAATGAGGGAGTCTTGTGGCTTCAGGAATCACCTGGATGATGACAGAAGGGAACATGAACTGGGGTTAGCATCTTTGTATTGCTAATTTTGAAAGCTTTTTGCTTTAAATAAGTGAAGTTAAAAAAGCAAAAAGATTATTTGATATGGTTGGTGTGGATCCTTTGAGAAATTGCTCTGTTTGAATTGAAATGTTTTCAGAATGATGGCAGCCAGGATTCTTTGCAACAAGTATTCCGTGTATTTTAGAAGAAATGTACAGGCCTTTTGATCCTTGACACCATAACATCTTGGTTAATTGGTCCAGTCTTAGGTGAATCCCTCTACCCCCAGTCTTTAGTGGGTTTGTAAGTCACTTCTGGATTGAGTCTGGAGACAGTTGAAGTGGGCCTGGCCCCCACGATGAGCCATGTGGTTTTGTTGGCAACAGTCACGGACCATGTGACATTTGTAATGAGGTGTAGCTTTAGAGGCCAGGGGAACAGTGAGTGGGACCCTTTTTGTATTATAATGACACCTTAGTTCTCCAGTAGGAAAGTTTACTGTTTGCCCATGAGATCTATGAGCATTTGAAGAGCAAAGACTTCAAATCCAAATTTGCCTGTTGGTTTGCAGTGGAGTCATTATTTACTGTGGAACAGAGTAAGTTTCTTTCTCATGCCACCCATCAGGCAGTAACTCCTTCTTCTCTAATGGCCCAGGAACAGAACAGATTTTAGGTTTGGCTCTCTCCTGATGATGCACCACCCCTAGGACTCTTCCCTTTCTGAGCCCTCATCCCCATCCTCCCAGCAATTTGAGTCAGGTCCAAGGTCCTGGTGCCTCCCCTTGTGTCCTCCTAGTGCTCAATGCTCATCAGTGGGGGGTGGCTCTCGTGGTAACTCGAGGACATATACAAGAAAAACCTGACTCAGAAATAACACTGATTATTAAAGTTTCTATAGATTTATATACAATATTTATGAGACTGGCAATAGCAATTTAGGGGGCTGCGATAACAGTACATTTAGTCTGTGAAAGTAGGTTCAGTTCATGCTAGGGAAAGAAGAGTAATACAATAACCCTGTCCTTTAATGTAGCCTGTCATCTCTTGCCTGTTAAACAATGTTGATCTTTTTCTCTGTCTCTTCTTGCTTGATTTCATCATTTTCCTCCATCACTTTTCCCAGTGATTAGTTGAATCAGAGTGATTTTATCATACTCGTCCCCTATTTGAATTACTCTCCGCCATGCAATTATCCTATCACAGAAAGTCCTATTTTCTCCCCGTCAGATGTCTGAAGTAAATGTGAAACCTGAAGTGGCCTGCCCATTATATAACCTCTGTCATCGGGTTGGTAATGGACTATATGTAACTTTTTTTTCCAGACTAGCAAATTATAAATAACCTTAGCTTCAATAATTGTCATTAGCATAATGGTACCATCATTATGGTAACATTTTTAAACTAATATTTTCTAGCACTTTTTAATGCCATTGGTGGTGTAAGTAATTTTTTCCAATCCTCTTGGAGGCTAGCTATAGGTTGTTTGATATAACAGTGCTGCTGTCTGCTTTTGTGTGTAGCAATTGTACCTACCATTTCCCAACTTCTTTGTTCAAATATATTTATGCCACCAAGTCCTCAATTAATGTTGCAGAGCAATTTATCAAGTTTTAAACCCTTATGAATTAATAAGAAATGGAATCAATTTGCTTTTAGTTCATTAACATTTATATTTTTATTTTTTGAGTCAGGGTTTCACTTTATCACCAGACTGGAGGGCAGTGGCACGATCACATCTCACCACATCTTCCAACTCCTAGGTTCAAGCAATCCTTCCTCCTCAGCCTCCTGAGTAGCTGGGACTACAGGGGAATGCAACCATGCCCAGCTAATTTTTTTTTTTTTTTGGGGGTAGAGAGGAGATATCACTATGTTGTCCATGGGGATCTCAAGTTCATGGGCTCAAACAATCCTCCTGCCTCAGCCTCCTGAAGTACTGGGATTACAGGAATGAGCCACTGCCCTTAACATGTCAAAGGAGATATTTCACAAGCTGGATGTGGAATTTGTCCTTAAAAACCTTTCAAGTCTCAGTTCTCTTTCAACTGTGGGCTCCCATTGGGCCATTGCTAAGTGACACCTTGAAATACTTGTCTGTGTCACAAGTTAGAACTCATTTTTGATACTGATGTAAGACAAATCTGACACAACTCCTCTTTCTGTTGGGTTGCTAATGTTGAGAAAAGTCCCCTGATTTGAGAGGAGGGAGAAGGAAAAGGATGCCCATTGCATGATCTTGGTTACATAGACAGGCTGTCCCCAGCCTCTTTGTCTTTTAAATCCGATCCTCCATGAGGAATAGGACAAACTATCAATTCAATTAACTGAAAGCTTTGTCTGAGACTCCAGGGAATTATGAGCAGGCACAGCCAAATGTGCAGTGGGAGGAGAATCTTCAGACATCTCTGATTATAAGGATGTACTTTTTGGACCAATTCCAACACAGCCAGAGGGAAGTCATGATCCTGTGATTTTGGTATCGTCCATGTAACTGAAATGAACAGCACAACCTGAAAAAAGTAAATAAACCAGAAAATGACTAAAAGAATGACTTTGGAGAATGTATAATTTTTTGTAGTATTCCCCAGAAGGGTTTTCTAAAGGTGAGTCCACAGAGTGGTTTTTGCCTTTAATATTGTGCCTAAGCCGGGCTCGGTGGCTCAGCCTGTAATCCCGCGCCTTTGGGAGGCTGAGGCGAGTGGATTGCCTGAGCCCGTGGGTTCAAGACACGCCTGGGCAACTTGGCAAGACCTCATCTTTACAATAAATCAAAAACTTAGCCAGGCGTGGTAGCACAAGCCTGTAGTTCCAGCTACTTGGAAGGCTGAGGCGGGAGGATCGCTGGCGCCCAGCAGGTTGAGGCTGTGGTGGCCGGGAGCGGCCGCTGCACTCCAGTCTGGGTGACAGAGTGAGACTCCAACTCAAAAAATATATATATATATATTGTGCCTAGTGGTTCTAGGATGGGCACTGCCTTCGTCACACTGACTTGGACTGGACTTTAGCTGCCACCGGTCTTTCCAGGTACCAGATACTGATCCACAGAACATTAAACACTATACAGAGTTGAGAACTCCACAGACTTCAACAGGTTGTAGAGAGAGGCAGAGGCAGGGCAGGGAGGAGTGTAGGACTGTGTCTGTCTTCATAGCCTTGGTAGATAAATTTGAACAGCAACTAACATCCTTAAACAAAACATTAAGTCTGTTAGCTGCTGTTCAAATTTATTCTCTCCCCAAACAATTAATTAGAAGTGTCTAAAAGAATGAACTTCTTTGGGGGAATGTGAAGAGACATAAAAAGCAAGTCGTAGCTAAACTCACTCCATGAAGAGTTCATTGTTTTCAAACCTCGGATAAGATATTTAATACATTTTGAAGCTGCTCTAAAGCTCACACCTGTAAATAAACTTAATCCTGTTTCATTTATTTTCTGATTTACATTGATAAAGTGATAAATCAGGGCCTGAAAAGAGTGTTTTGCTTAAAAATAAACACCCTTACTTCTTGGGAGAAGCTAAAGGAGACTAGATTTTATATTAAGTTTTTCCCCCTTCCTATAGCTACCTGCTGTTCATTGCAGAACTGATTCCCATTATAGCTGTACTGTGGAAAGTAATTGCTGTTGTACAGTAATTCAATTTCAGTGCATTCACGCATCAGTTCACCGATAGGGGTTTATCTGGAGAAACCTGGGACTTGAAAGCTTTTTATCGAGAAATTCCACATGCAGCAAGACATTTTTCCTAGGTAACGAATATCAGTATTTGCATTTAATAAACATTTACCTTCTCAGAAAAATGGATTTCCCCCCCCCGCAGAAGAGATTTACGCCAATCTTCCAAAAAGCTAGAGGGTACTATTAAAGCAACTTTCTTGAGCTGTTTTCTGACTGGTGTCTGTCTACATATGTATGACTATAAAATACATCTATGTTTTTATGTAAATGTATACAGTGAGGCACAAAAAGCAGGATGCACCAGAGTATAGCATACTCTGTGCCAAAAATACGAACTACATAAGGAATTAATACCTGTAGGGACTGTGGCTTAAACACTTATCCACATCTATAGTCCTTGGGAAAATTGCTGGCAAGGTATACGTTCAAAAGAATATCCATTAAGTTGAAATGAAAGCCACAATTCTGTTTATACATTTCTAAATTAAGAAAAGGTTCTTAAGACAGAACTGATTTTCGTCTTTAGATATTAAGTCTAAACTGAGCTGTAGAGGTTTCCAGAAGCTGAAAGTAGCCTAACATTCCTAGGATCACCTTTCGTTCTCGGACAATAGAGTTGGTTTTCTGTTTTGTTTTCATTTTTGATCTCATCTCAGAATTTCAAAGCTTGTACTTTGAAAGAGGAATATATTTATTTCAGAAAAAAATATATATTTTGTGTTTTGAGTCACAGATGGAGAAAGAAGGCTATTATTTTTTATGTTGATATATAGTAGTCTTTTGCTCTTTTTTGCAAAATCTCATAGATAAGTGTACGGAAATTTACAGTAGAAACCTCAAACCAGAAAAAACTTTAAAAATAGAGACAATCCTCATTTACCAGTATTGATGAGGTCAGTGAACCGTCCTTGGTTAATGGTTGAGAACAAAACCACACAGAACTGTGTGGTCTTCCTGGATTTTACCCCAGCTGGGCCTGGGGATTCTTCTGACATACTTCAGATCATACCAACTTGAGCCTCACAGACAGACCGAAAAGACTACTCTTCCCCCACACCTTGAGAAGGAGCAACTCGCCTACTCTGCTGGGCAGATTAGCTTCCTGCTAAGGAAGAAAGAACTGCCAGTGTTCTGTTCACACATCGTGCCCTGTCTCCTTGAGCTCTTAGTTTCCATCAGCCTCACATATTCAAGGTTGGGTTGGCTTGATGAACTCTATCTTAACTTTTCTGCTTATTCGGGGTGTGCTGGCCTATAGAGCATTCTTCTTTGTGGGTAAATCACTGCACTAAACCTTCTCCAACTCCATGGTTATTTGTCCCTTTCCCAGTTCATTTGACTAAAAGCTCTCCATTTTTAGAGTTTTATGAATACTTAGTTTTGTGCTTTCTATGTCTATCATAGGAGACATCCATGGTTTTTATTTTAAAATGTTTTTTGTTTTGTTTTTACTTGTTATAAAAGCAATATATTTTCATTGTAAAAAAAATAATGTGTAGAAAGTTATAAAGGAAAAAGTAAAGATCACAGTACCAAAATGTATAAAGGGTCTTAAGGTACTTAATGTCTTTCAGTGTTTTTTATTTTAAACATCTTAGTTTCTATCCTTAAAGCTTTTTTTTCCCTATTTGTACATGTGTATACACATATATGAGTGTGTATATAAACTTTTAAAACATTGAATTATTCTTTCTTTCTTTTTTTTTTTGAGTTGGAGTCTCACTCTGTTGCCCAGACTGGAGTGCAGTGGCCACTCCCAGCCACCGCAGCCTCGACCTGCTGGGCTCCGGCGATCCTTCCGCCTCAGCCTTCCGAGCAGCCGGAACTACAGGCGCGCGCTACTACGCCGGGCTAATTTTTTGATTTTATTGTAGAGATGAGGTCTTGGCTGCCCAGGCAGGTCTCGAACCCGCGGGCTCAGGCAATCCACTCACCTCAGCCTCCCAAAGGCGCGGGATTACAGGCTGAGCCACCGAGCCCGGCTAAATTATTCTTTCTTATAACCAGATTTTAAAATTTTTTTTACATGTTGTGGGCATCTTTCCATGTGAATGTACATAGATTTTTATTATTTTTTAACAACTGTACCAATAGTCTGCTTTCTGGGTATTCCAGTTAAGCAGTTCTCTCTGGGCGAATATTGATCTTGTTTGTAGAGTTTCACTAGTGTAAGCAATAATATAATAATCTCCTTTGCAGAGAAACTTTTGTCCATTTATTTGATGTATTTATGAGGATGTATTCCTAGAGGTAAAGTCAAGGTTTTTGGTAGGTCTTACCAGATTGTCCTTCAGACATGATGTGTCTGCCTGTGTTACCACCTGTGTGATTGGAGGGGTACTATTTCCTCATTGTCCTTCCTAGTATTTGTCTATTATTAGTTTTTTGACCTTTGTCAATCCTATAGGCAAAAGAGTAGTATCTCATGTTGCTTTATTTTCTTTAATTACTCATTGTTTGGCATGGTTGGTCCCTTCTGGCTCCCTATCTGTCCTGTGCCTTTATTTGAGGCAAATTACAGCATGTCAGAGATCATGAGCTTGAGAAAATAGAGAGATGGTCCAGAGACTGATCCCCATCCTCTCACAGAGAGGTATGTGGGTCCAGGCACTTATGAGACACACTTGGAGGGCCTGCCTTCCAAAGTATATCATAAGGACAGTGCAAGGGAGGGGAGATGGACTGACTAGCACCAGACTGCCTGGATTTGGTGTGTCAGCCATTTAGAGGGGTAGTCTGGAAACACCAGCCACTCAGTACCTGGGGACTGTGGTACCCAGAGCGCTTCAGCCCCCACCTTATGGTGGGAGAAAGACACAGTTGCAAGAGAGGTTGAGCTTTCATCTTACTGGGAAAGGGCCCCATTCCCAGCTGGCTCACTGGGCATCTAGACTGAATGCCAGGGTCACTTTGATTCACATCTCTGAAAGGTACTATGTACTAAAGTTGGCCATATTTTTATATGTGTATTGGCTATTTCTTCTTTTCAATTTATTTTTGTACACTGCCTGGTAATACTCTTTCCCCTTGTTTATATTATGCTTTTTTCCCCCCCTTATCTCAACTTCTCTTCACTCTAGCCGCAGTGCCTATCATAGTGTCTGAAACTATAGTTAAGTGCTTAGTAAGCCTTTGTTAATTGATTCACAAGACCTCCATCTTGAAGGCAGGGCAATATGGGCTATACCCCTTCCCTTTGGCCAAAGAACTCCTGAATGATGAAAGGGAAAAGTATTCAAGCCTAATTGCAAAAAAGGTGTAGGACTCGTGGGTTTTCTGGAACCCCTCACTGTCTGCTCCAAGTAAATGAGTTGTGTGCCTCCCATGTCAAGCTGTAGCCTGCTTGGACTCTAGTCCTCAGCTTCAGCTCATCCTACCCCACAGGGCCCTCCCCCTAAGACTAGATGAAATGGGAAGAAATCAGGCCATCTGCTTGAAGTGGAAATGAGAGGTTAATGATTTTTGCAGAGAGAACAAAATGAAGATTTTCCCCTCCTTCCCTCCCTTTCTCCCTCTCTGTCTCCCTCCTTCCCTGTCTACCTCCCCCTTCTCTTTTTCACTCCCTTTCTTTTTTCCCTTTCTTTCTTTTGTTCTTTCGTTTTTTCTTTCATTCTCTCTCCCTCCTTCCTTTCCTTCCTTTCCTTCCTTTTCCCCTTTCTCCCTCTTCCACTCCTTTTTTTTCCTTCCTTCCCTCCCTTCCTTTCTTCTTATTTTTTAATAATGAGAAGTTATTTCAAACATTTTTAAAAGTTGTATTTCCATGAATGATGAAACTGGTTGACACTGATGAAGGAAGACGCTTCTTAAAGAGGAGAAGGTGGAGGAAGTCAGCCTTGGGAGGGCCATTACTCATCAGAATAGCCTCTGCATTTCCCTGTGTTCCTCCCTGTGGGGTCATAAACCATAAACGGGGGGGGGGGGGGTGCTAGATTTAGGGCATGTGCCTTGTCAGGTGTTTCTCTCCATGTGGCAGGTGTTGAACACCGGCAGTTCA
This sequence comes from Carlito syrichta, assembly GCF_000164805.1. NCBI lineage: Eukaryota > Metazoa > Chordata > Mammalia > Primates > Tarsiidae > Carlito > Carlito syrichta. Next base: position 802,197 of record NW_007245713.1, read on the forward strand.
TTGCTCTCAAACTAATATTCTGAGCAAGTTCAAGAGAGTTTCCATAAATTTGGGAGTGACCCCTTCTCTGGGATGTCACCACAGAGAATTCTGGAGGATACCCATCAAACTCTACCCCACTGTTGGACTTGGTGCTGTCTCAGCTATAGGTCAGAGCACCTATCAAAAGCCCCTGCCCCAAGGCCTTCCCCTGCTCCAGCCATCGTGTACCCTGACATCCTGCGTGTTTCTTCTGTAAAAAGTATTTAGGCTGGGCTTGCTTGGTGGCTCAGCTTGTAATCCCAGCACTTTGGGAGGCCAAAGCAAGTGAATTGCCTGAGCCTGCAGGTTTGAGACCAGCCCAGGCAACTTGGCGAGACTTCGTCTCTACAACAAATACAAAATTAGCTGGGCGAGGTAGCACACACCTGTAGTTCTGGCTACTTGGAAGACTGAGGCAGAAGGATCGCTGGAGCCCAGTGGATTGATGCTGGGGTGGCCATGAGTGTGTCATTGTACTCCAACCTGGGTGACAGAGTAAGACTCCAATTCAAAAAAAAAAAGTTTGGAAAGTTGTACTTCTTTGTCTTTCCCAATGCATATTGCTGAACTCCTCACAGAAACCCTTGTGTCATGAGAACAGGTACTATAACTGCTGTATTCCCAAAGCCCAGGCGAGATGCTCAGTGAGTGTCTGTGAATGAATGGACTTACCACACTGATAATAATGATGTCATGGGGCAAGCATTTTCATTGCCTATTTTTATTCTCCATTTACAAAATCTAGTTTTAAAAGATTTCCTATTGCTTTGGTTGAAATTGAGTGGACTAAGTAGCTTGGAGAAGAGAGATTTGAGACCACAGATACCCTATGTGTGATTTCAGCACGGGTTCCTGCCATCAGCCAAGTGGTAATTCTGCCCCATCAGGAAGCCCATGTGGAGACACCAATCTGAACCCACAGTGCCTCTGACTGCCTGGCCCACTGTTACCTGAAAAGCCAGGTGTCTGTTTGCAGGTGGAAGATAGGCAGGGCACTTAATCTGAGTCAGAGTGGATGGGTGCCAGGGGGAGACCAAAATAGTGCCCAACACAGCAGTATTGTACCAACGTGCTGCTCCCAGTTCTGATTTTTCAGAATATTATGTTGTTGTTTCAATACACCAGGTCAGGTAGAAAATAATGCCACTTAATTTTTACTCAGGCCAGGCAAAAGAAATCTTAAAAGGGTTGTGGGTGGGAGGAAATTATGGTGAATCATGAATGCATCATCATCAATAAATTCAAATGGCAGAATAAAGCCATAATAATAATAACAATAATAAAAGACCACTGTCTATAATTGTATAAATTACCAGCAACAAATTAAAGGGTTTCAAAAACATTTTGAATGCATATTTAGTATGTTTAACTGGGTATATGTTGGTGGCATTATTGTATTTTTTGGTCTTTACTCAGTTACCCATATGGAGGTGAGGATCGGCTGATCCTGCAAACATAGTGAGATTATTTACATTTTCTAAATTAGGTTATGAGGGGAAAATGAAAAGGTAGTTAGGAATTCACTGGCATTTCATTTGCACTGCATTCAGTGGAGAGATTACTCTTGTGAGTAATCAGAGCCTTTGTTAAAAATCAGCTGGGATGTCATTTACTGCACATCCCAGACTTACTGACTACTTGAATAGACAACAGTAATGCTTTGTACTATTGGGGGCAAATGAGGATTTTTTTTTCCTGTGTGCTTTTTAATTGATTTTTTGTGTATCAGTTGGGGAGGAGAATCAGATCCTTGGGAATATACTCAGTGCATCTCCCCTCACTGCATCCCATGACGCTGGAGCAATTCTTCAGGCTGTTTGATGGGCTTCATGGAGAGGAACTTCTCCAGGAGCCCTACAAAGCCTGTGGTGGGACATAAGAAAGCAGACTCCTCATTGAGCACACAGTTGGAAATTGCTGATATACGTCCCCACACCAGCCAGTGAGGAAGAGTCTTCTTACCTCAAGCAAGTGTTTCTATAAAAACTTTAGGCTGGGCAAAGACACCGGCTCTCAGCACTTTTGTTAAGATGTGCATGGCTGGGCCTCAGCTGCAGAGCGATGATGAAAGAAGCCCAAGGCAGGAACATAGTCAGGCTTGTAGGAGAGCCTTAGCCAGGCAGATGGTGACCTCTGGGAGATGCTTGCTGAGCCAGGCTGATTGCCTCCAAGAGGACTTCCCCCAGGGGGCTCACTGGATCCCTTCTCTTGATGTGTTGGTGTCTATCACTGTAGTCACTGTGGCCAAAGCTTATTGTGGTCCACATGGGAGAATTCAAAATTGTCCTCTGAGGCTAGATGTGTTAGAGATGATTTTATTTGAGGGAATTGTGTTCAGTATTCACTTGGCAAAAATGAACATAGAATGGAGTCAGTGGCCATTTTCCTAAACCTTATGTATATGTGTGTATGTGCATGTGTGTGTGTATGTTCACATACACATGTTCATAATAATTGGGGGCAGACAGTAGTTGGGAGTGGGGGCTGACACAGGAACATTCAGTGTCATGGAATTTCTTCAATGGAGATAAGAAATAAAAAAGAAATAACTGTATTAGAATTATAAATCTGTGTCCCCCAGGCCAGTCCTGGTCATTGACATGTTTTACTTTGTCCCTGTGAGCTTTAGGGGAGAAAATTTAAATTGCATATAAAAATATGAAATAATATTAAAAAATCCAAATTTAAAGTTTGAAACATGGAGAGGTGTGGCCATCCTGGTTCTCCACTTCTAGAGTAGCAATCAGCATGAAGGACCCAGATTTTTGATTTCCACACAACTCCCCAGTCATTTATGTTGCTACACTGGCCCCCAAAGAACACTGAGTTTGCAACTCCTGCACTAGTCAGATCAAGGACACAATCTCATTTAGGGTTAGCAGAGTTTTAGTGTGTATGAAGTGGGCCAGATACTTACAGCTTTTGTAATTCCTCCTGTAGAAAGTAAACTGGAGTCATTGTCACGGATGTCATCCTTGTAGTTTTAATCCATATCATCACTGCTGTCATCATAATTGTCATCATCATCATCATCATCACATTACTGAGTGCTTCTCATTTTCCAACCTACTGTGCTGTGCTTTACATATATCATCTAACTTAAATGATACAACCCTGTGAAGTTGGATTTTAAAAAATCTTGGCTGGGGGTGGGAAAAAGATCATTCTCAGGACTTAGAGGGTAAGAAAGCATTGTAAGGGGACATGAATTTTTTTTTTAAGTTTGTAAAGTACCAGATGGAACTTTCTGAGATTTCCTTCACCTTTAATACTTTAAGATTTTAGTCCCTGTTTTAGACTCTTACCAAAAAAAGGTCCTGTTTGTTTTGTTGTGTTTATTCCCAATCTCAAAAAGACCTTTATAATTCTCAGCCTGGTCTCATTTACAGAATCAGGGAACAAAACTCGGAGTGATCCCCACCCCCTCTGCCAGCACACACTTTCCTACTAGAATGATGACTGAGACAGTATCTCTCATGTGGAGAAGGGGATGAAAAATGCTCAAAGTGGCTTCATTTAAATATGTGGCACTTATCTCTCTGTGCAGGCACCTTATAGAAAAAAATAACTCATCAAACTTCGCTCTAGAAAACAGAGCATTAAGCCTTCATCAACAACAACATAAAGAGCTCACCATGGCAGGAACGGGACAATAAAGGAGTTATTTTAGCAGAATTAACAGGAAGAAATTAGCCCCCTGTATCCTTCCTTTTTATCACAGTGTGGTACATTTACATATTTTGAAATTTCACATTTGCATAGTCAATGATTTTAAATTAGATTCTCACATCTCTCTGATGTTTGTCATGTGTATAACTTGCCTTAATAACTGAGTTGTTAGCATTTAAAAAGCAGTTATCTAATTATTGGCCCAACCTTGAAAACACAGCACCCAATTACCCTTGCCATTTTTAAGCAGCTTTACTGAGATATAATTCACATACTTGTAGGACACGTGAGCATGCACATGTATTTACTTACATGCTGCTTTGAAACGCATCCGGATATGTAAATCAGGTTCAGGTTCTCTGATTTATCTGGTAACCACAGCTGGGACTTGGATGGGCGAGTGATGCTTTGACCTGATGCCTGTCAGGAGTGGGATGAAGTGCTCATTTATTTGAGAATTCCTGTCATTTCAAAGTGGAGAAAATAAAAGCTCAAGAGTAGGAGTGCAATTTATTTGTCTTCTTTTCCTGTCCTGAGCTACCTCCATCCATTTCAGGCCTGGTGTGGGTGGGGTGGAGTGCTTACCCTCATCTACCCTGTCTTTCCTTGACTATCTCTCTACTGCGTGGTCTGTGCTTTGTGTCAGCCTGAGGTCTTTGGGTTGGCTACTGCTAAGAACTAGATTACAGCCAGTTTCATCCCTACAAGGGATTTACATGCTCTTGGGGGAGACAGGAAGGCTTTAAAATGGGTTGGTACAGCCAAGGGGTCTAGGGATGGAAGGCATGCATACACCAGGGCCCGGACAACAGCAGAAGGAAGGGGCTCCAGGCAACAGGAACAGCATGAATAAAACTGGAGGCAGAGTAGAGTGTATGGCCTGTTGAAGGTGTTGAAAGAACTTGGGGGGTGGGGCTGGAGTAGAGAGAGCAAGACAAGGGGAACTCTTGCTGTCATGGCTGCATGGTGAGGAGGCTACCAGGGACCTGGTGCAGTGTGTGAAGGTGGTCGATTTGTGTGTTTATTGGAATGCTTCTCTCACCACCCACCAGGACAGCGGTTGGTCCATTTTACTCCTGCACCACACACACCTGGCTTGGTGGACAGTGGGTGTTCACTGGAAGAGTTTGGGTGTCATCCCAAGGATGCAGGAAGCTGAGGGAGTGTTTTCATTTCTGTGTCTGCACTGCTCCTTGGTTGCCTCCCTTTCCCTTTGTGTCCAGGGCAATACTACCATGTTCCCCATGTTTCTCTGGATATTTGATTTATATTAACCCACCCCTCCCTCAAAAAAGTGTGTCACCCTCTCAATGATCAGAGGCTGTGATGCTGTGAGAGGCTTCTCCAAATTGCAGTGAGAGTCTTGGCTCCTTTGTCACCTGTCCCCCTCCTCCTGCTGAATGCACTTTGGAAGTTGGAGAGAACAGATCTTTTGTACAATCCATGGAGCGTGAAGCCCCCAGGCAACACTCAGGAGTCAGGAGCTGGGAAATGGCAGCGACCTCTATTGTGTTGGTAGAAACCCTGAGAAATCTGTTTTCAGCAGAAGCGAAGAGCCTGCTTTGTTATTTTCAGCTACATTTAGCAGATGGACCAGTTCTGGCTTGTCCTATTTTGGGGCGTCTGCTCCCACTCCATATTTGGGTAATTTGGGTGGAGGGCACCTCCTAGGACCCAGTCCATGAGGGACAGTCACCCATTAATTCTCCGAGCTTGCAACCGATTGGGTCTCACCTCTCTGGAGGCAGTCATAAGGAAACAGCATTATAAATTGCTTTCTTTCAGCAATGGCTTCTCTGAGCATGCTTCCTTAGTTTGTCTCGGGGGCCCCAGCAATTTAAGTAGGCTAGCCTTAGAAATTTCCTTCTCTTGTAGAAGTGGGCGTTCTGGGCCTTGGCCCATACCATTTGTTTTGTCAGTAGAGTTTTGATGCACTTAGATATTCAGTCGGCTCTTGGGAAACTGGTTCACTTCTTCTTTGGGAGGTAATGAATATGACTGGGCTTTGGAACCGTGGAGACCTAAGGTTGGCCATCATTTGCTAACTGTGAGACTTTCACTTCCCTGAGTCTTGGTTCTGTCATCTGTAGAATGGACATATGGACATAATAACATGTGTCAGGCATCTGGCTGTCAAGATATGTGTAGGACCACATTTAAGACTGGTTCACTCAGATTGGCCCTGAGACCTGGTTGCTGGCTCCCTCCTTGAGATGAAGCAATCACGCAGCTGGCCTCAGAAGTAATCTGAGGATCAAATGAGGAAACATGGGTCCAGCATTAGCCCAGTATCTGGGACATGGCGAATACCCTATAAATAGTAATTCATCTTTATTTGCATATGTAAATATGTGCCTTAGACAACTAGCATAGCAAAAACAGGCTCTGGTTCGGGCATCAAATGCCCTCAGTTCAAATCCTGCCCTGGTCATTTAATAGCAAATCTTGCTTGGTTACCATAACTACCTAATGAAGTTATACTGAGAGTCAAATGAGAAAATGTATGTCAAGTATTGCAACCCGGTGCCTGGTGCATAGTTCTACCCCATGAAAATTAGTTGCTATTATTGCTGCTCTTGTTATTAGTATAATCCTACAGAAAGGATGGATATGATAGAACACAAAGTAGTAATGTTTGAGGAGGTTTTAAAAATTCAGTTTTATAACAAACTACTATTTCAGGGAGGAGACTTAGAGGAAACTCTTCCTCCTCAGAATCTCAGGAGACTTTTGCTTGCAGGGTGGTCACTAGTGGGCTGTGGAGAGTTCCCATCTGCATTGTCTCCTGTCAGCAGGGATGTCCTCCAGTTTCCACAGGCCCACTTCTTGGGAGGTTGTCAGCTGGGATGATGTCAGCTGGGCAAGATCCCCAAGATGGATGAGGGGAACAAAGTTAAGGTGAAACAGGCCCTACATTGCAGCGTTTTCCCCAAAGCCAGACAGAGATGCTCCAAGGCTCTGCTTGGTCCTCTTGCTGCCCTTGCTTGTTTGAGGGAAGCTACAGATTAAACAGAATGTTTAGATAAGAAACTTGCATTGATTGCCTGAGGTCATTGTCCCCAGGCTGCCAGGAAAATGTAGAGTGGTGTTCAGTGTGGATAAGTATCAGGCCAGCCTTCAATGGAGAGAGGTACATGGGCAAGTCCAGGGGTCACACGGTCATAGCTGTCTATCAATTTAATAGTTATGTGTATATTCAAATTTAAATTAGAACAATATAACCACCTTTTTTATTTTTTTGCGTTGGAGTCTCACTCTGTCACCCAGACTGGAGTGCAGTGGCTGCTCCCGCCACCACAGCCTCGTCCTGCTGGGCTCTGGTGATCCTTCAGCCTCAGCCCTACAAGTAGCTGAAACTACAGGCGCGCGCTACCACGCCCAGCTAATTTTTTGATTTTTATTGTAGAGATGAGGTCTTGCCAAGTTGCCCAGGTGGGTCTCGAACCCGCGGGCTCAGGCAATCCACTCACCTCAGCCTCCCAAAGCGTGGGATTATAGGCTGAGCCACCGAGCCCGGTTTATAACTACCTTTTAAAGCAGCACATTTGCGTAAGTTATGTGAGTTGATTTAAAGAGATGTACTACATGCAGGTGAGGTGAGGAGGCCTGTTGCAGCCTGGTTTTGAAGGGAGGCTGAGGACTTTCTAGAATCCATCATCAGGGACAGGAACAGTTCAAATGTGCTGGGTGTGCCCTAAGAAGCAGTAAACTAGATACATACATAACAACCCACACTGAAACAAAGCATAAGAAATAGAGTAAAATTTATAGCCTAATAGCATCCATACAAATTAGAAGCACATGAAACAACCTTGCATTTCTTATAAGCACATGCACAGTTAAGGATGTCCACCACATCCTGTAAGTGGGTGCCAATGGGGAAGGAGAAGAAGAGTGGAGGTCATGGCTGGAGGGGAAAATGTAAGTTGAAAGGGGGGACTTGCGCGAGCCAGTGATGACAATGGACTTAGAGTATGAATAGCTCAACCTCCTGTATACACACAGACACAGACAGGCTCAGACACAGAGTAAGCTATAGATACACAAATACACATCTGCATACAGCTTTCTAGGAGACATGGTAGTGGTGCTATGCAAATGTATGATGTTTGAACAATTAGTGCTAAGGTAGAATGATAATATTTACAATGACCTTTTCTTAATTGCTTTCCCTGTACCTAGCTTCCCACTTTGTGCTTTACATACATTCTTGCATCCCATTTCCTCAATAACCTTATAAGGTAGGTGGTATCACCACCTCCTTTTGATGGATGAGGAGACTGAGATGGATCCAGGGTCATGGAGAGAAAACTCGGCAGGCAGATGCAGTTCCAGTCTGTCATTTACACTGCTGCACAACACTCTTTGACTTTGGTTTAATTTTTCCTTTAAAATGGATGTAGTTTTAACACCTATGTTAATACCTGTCTTGCTTAAGTTCTGCTGTTGTGACATGAGTGGAAAACTGAGTTGTCCTACAGTAGTTGAAGCCCTATAGAGAAGTCTAGGTTGGACCTTTTGGGGGTGGAGGAAGATTCATTGATGCCAGTCCCTTTGCCGCTCCTGATACTTGATTTTGTGCCTCTTAAGTTCCTTGTCTTCTCCCTTCCTTTCTTTGTTTGTGTCTCTTGCAGTCCCTAATGCCATTCCTCCTCCTCCCTTAATGAGCTAGCCTGTCAAATGGCCTAATTCAAACAGCATCTTCTCATGCATAACTGGACCCTGAACATTTACCATAATACTACAAGAAAAGGATTGACAGTAGTGGGACATTGCCAGGGGAGGTGGGGGTGGGGTGGGGTGGTGGTGGTGCACATAACATCAAGGATACCTGATCTCAAACCAGGCAAAGTAGGGACCAAAGAGAGGCACAAATTTTACCTATACGATAACTACTTGTATACCTAATCCTGAATTGTACCCCACGTCTTTAAAATTACAAAAAGGAACATAAAAAATCTAGCATCTTCATGCTTCCCTCTTACGGTACTTGGTCATGTAACGCCTGGGTTTCCATTCATGTATCTTCAAAATGATTTACAAGGAAAAAAACACGACTCAACAGCAGGCAACGGAATCACCTGGAAAGTGTTACAGTTTATTTCACTGTCCACAAGAGAAGATCAAGCCAGGGACCCTTTCCTGGTCATTAAGATACAGGCTGGCAGTCGCATCCCAAACATTTGGGTGCCTTAAGAGAGCCTCTCGCCTCCTCCGGCCTGATGGCTGCTGGCAGGGTTGTGAGAGTGCTCCCGAGGGCAGACAACACCAGTAAATCGTAATCACCATGGAGTGCGATGGAAGAAGTAAACAGTTCTGAAAGTGTGCTATAAATCGTCATCCAGTGATGATTCTGTTTTATTATGGAGGTTAAATTACAGCAATCATTGGCGCACAAAGGCGCTGCAGTAAGAAAACATTTGGGAACAATGTTTTTCTCATATGGCTTAGATGATGGGTATGCAGGAATAAAACACGGTAACTTGTTTACTGCAGGCCACAAAGGAAAATATGAGCTGTAGCCCACTGCAACATGTGTGTACTCTCTCCCCCTGTCTCTTTATGAATCAGGCAGAGTGTGAGCATGTTGCTCTTGCCACAGAAAAGGTGATACACTTGACTTGAAGACAGCCTCCTGCTATGTTTTTCTTCTTCCAATAGCTTCTCTCCTTCTCCCCTCCCACCATCCCTGTGTGTGTGTGTGTGTGTGTGTGTGTGTGTGTGTGTGTGTGTGTGTGTTATGTGTTTATATCTACTTGGGCTAGCATGGGCTAAGAGATGAACCGGGGAATAATACCTGCCCCTCCTCAGCGATCACCAGCTTACAGATACTGTCTTCCTGGAGTTCCCCAGCATGCCATCTGAAGGGCTTATATATTATGGGCCACTTGATTCATGGGTGAAGAAGATGGACTTTGAAACCTCCAGATTCGGGTTCAAATCCTGACTCTGCCTCTTGATCTCTGTGTGACTTCAGGAAGGTCATTTCTCTCTCTGAGCCTCAGGATCGTCAATTGCAAAATGAGAGCAGTGAGCTGCTCTGATTTGTGGGACTTGAGGAGAGAATGGCCTGTAAAATATGCATCCCAATGCTGAACATACACCGCCTGGCCATTAATTGCCCCTTCGAATTATTGCGTAGCTGCAGCAGCTATTAGCAGCATCACCATAGATAGTCCAGCATCCCCATAGCCTTATAATTTTCACTAACCTTGATATTATTTTGTAGTCTTTAGAATTTATACATGAAAGCAATTGATGTTAACTCTGGAAGTTCAGTTTTTAATTCAGAAGCTTATAGTCCGCCATTTTTTCTCACTTCTACAGTGAAATTGAAACTCACTGGCAAGGCCGTTTCATGATCCTGGCCCTACTTGCACTTTCCAGCCCCTCCTTGGCTGAATTCCTATGGGGACCTCTCTAATTCCTTGAACGTGCCAACCTGTTCCTTCTTCAAGAGTGCCTCTGCATGTGGTGTCCTCTCTTAGTGGAATCCTCTTCACCCAAGTCCTGTCACTCCTGGTATTCAGGGTTCACCTGGGGTTCTTCTCCTTGGGGAGCCCTTCCTTCCTCGGCTCTTTTGCCTTGCTCTGTTGCCTTCCCACCTCACTCCAAAACACCACCACTTTCAGTCCACTGACACCCTCTGCCCAACACTGCCCTGGCCTTTTCCCTCATGCTGTTTTGTTTAAACCTTTTCTTCATAGAACTCAACAATGTCTAAAATTACCTTTTAATATAGATGACTTTGATTTACTCTCCCACTGGAATTTAAGCCCCATAAGGAGAAGGACTGTGTGTGTTTTGTTTACTCAGGACAGTGTCTTCTATAGCACAGATACCCAAAAAAATATTAGTGGATTAGAAGTTTATCTGATGTGCTAGAGATCTGATCAGAATATTTTACCTACAAAAATACTGGAAACTCAAATAATTTAAATAAATTCCCTTTAATTAATAGCCTTTTAAATTATTAGTCAACAATGCTGTTCTTTCTGAGTGAATTGTAAGTTGCACTCTATTGGGTAGAATTAAAACTGCTAATAACACCACCAGTTCCCATTAATTACAGGGTAGAATGTAATATGAGATTTAATCATCACAACCTAATTTTCTCATGACTTTAAAGAGTATAATTTGTAATGACCTGCAAATATTTACATACATGTATTTAATGATACTGGACTGTTATTTTTTGGAGGAAAGATTTCTTCATAGATGATGAGTCACAGTGGTTATCTACTTTTGAGGATGACAAGGGACAAAGAAAATCGACAATACTAAGAGAATAATGATTTGAGAAAACTTAAGTTATAGGCAAGTTCATCCTATTGATTTCAAAAAAACACTAAAAAATATTGCTCCCACCAATGTTATTTTTTTAGGTTTGGGCTGATGATGTTCCCTATCCACAACGCTTTATTATGAGTGTTCAAACATACAGCAAAATTGAAACAATTTTGTCACAAACACTCATATACCCACCATTCACTCCTACTACTGATATTAAGTACACTCATTTTATCACTTATCTGTTCATCTCTCCATCCCTGTAACCACCCATTAATACATCTTATTTTTGGTGCATTTCAAAGTAAATTGCAGACTTGTTGATAGTATTTTTAACAATTCATTTGTCATTGGAAAAGAAACAGATGAGGTCAGGCTGGTATATGTCTAATATACTTGGAAAGAAATAAGTATAAAATAAAACAGAAAGCATATTTCTTTTTCTAAGATTTCAAAAGAATTGGAAGCAGAAAGGTGCATGGTGCCTTACCTCTGAGTGGTATTGCATCTATGGCTGTATCAGAGTCTATTTATCCACAACCCCATCAAAGCACATTTTAGTTGTAATATAATGTGGCTGGGAAAGCAGGGCTGGACCCAACTAAAGTGAGCTTTTATGTTTCTATGTTTCTTTGGTAACAGATGCTATGTGTTTTTTTTCCTTCTGTACAGCAGCTGCAACTCCGCTTCTTGATTTTCCTTGGAGATCTGTCCCCTGCTGACCCCTAGTCCACAAGGTTTGGATGGGGCAGGTCCAAGGTGTGACTATAAGGCCAAGGTTTGTCTAATCAGTAGGTCCCCATATTCATTACCACAGGGCTATGAAGTCTGAGTGCTCTGTCCTCATCAGCATCCTGACCTCACCTCTTGCCTTTTTCCCCTTTACTCACTGTCCCTCCTCCTTCCCCCAGAAACCTTTGTACCTGCCACTCCTCCCCTGGACTGCTCTCCCCTCAGGTAGCCAATTGGCTTACCCTATACTTCATTTCTGGCTCTGTTCAAATGTCAGTTCTTTTTTTTTTTTAATTGTTAACAAACATGTTTTATTTGCTCATATTACTAAGCATCAGAGAAGTTCAAATCAAAACCACAATAAGAGATCATCTGACACCTTTCAGAATGGCTAAAATTAAAAAGTAATAAAAGATAGATGTTGGCGAGAATTCAACAAGGGAATGCCTATACATTGCTGGTATTATAGGTCACTTCAACCTCTGTGGAAAACAGTATGGAGATCTCTAAAGAATGAAAAATAGAAATGCCATTCAATCCAACAATTTCAGTACTGGTCACCAATTTAAAATGAAAGAAATCATTGTATGAAAAAGATGCCTGGAAGCAGGAGGACCGTGGTGGCCTACTGAAGACATTGCACGTCAAATGTCAATTCTTAAAGAGACGTTCCCTGGTCACCCTCACTCAGATAACTCTCTGGCCCTTTCTGTCATGTGACCTAATACTGTCCCTACATTATGTAAGTGCCTTTGAGTTCCGTTAAAGAAGTGCAGATGAAAATGCTGCATTTGTTCAGGCTGCCTTCGATGTTTGTTCTTTTACTCCTCCAAGTTTCCTAGAACTCAGACTCCACCAGTGGTCAGGGTAGATCCCGTGACCTAGTTCCTGGGTTCCAAGTTATAGTGCCCATCTGCTCCCAGTCAGGCAACTTGATGGAGATTTAGCAGGAGATGATGAAACCTGGAGGTGTAGCACAGAGACAAATTCAGAGTGGTAGCACCCCAGCATTCCCTATGACCTGATGGGGCCAGGAAGGGAGGCTTACCCTGTCATCTGGTACACACAGGATGGTATTACACATAGAAGTTAAAGCCTGGGAGCAGGAGTTTGGCATTATCAGCACCCCCTTTTCCTTTTTTTCATTTTTCATTTTAAAGTTGTGGGGTACATTTCAGGGTTAGGTATATAAATGTTCATTATGTAGGTACCCTTGTTGGTGAGGTGTGCCCCCCCCGGGGCAGTTTCCCACTATTGCCAATCCCACCCCCGCCCTCCCCTGGCAGTTTCCCACTACTGCCAATTCTTTTCTTATAGTATTACAATAATTGTTTAAGGTCCGCTTATGAGTGAGAACATGTGATACTCAGTTCTTTGTTTCTGTGATAGATTACTCAGTATTATAGACTCTAAGTCCATTCAAGTTGCTGCGAAGTTCACAATTTTGTCCTTCTTTATGGCTGCATAGTATTCCATAGTGTATATGTGTATAGTGTATATGTACCACATTTTTTTTTTATCCAGTCCTCTTTTGATAGGCAGTATGGTTCCCCCTTTTGTAGGAGCTCAAACCCCTGAGGGGCTGGTGCATATTAGTAGCATCTCTAGCAATTGCTAGTTACGAGGTATTGAGAGCCTTCTCCATTCATCAATCTGCTGACTCTATATGGTAGATTCAACATCTTTATGTTATCTTAGCTCCTTAGCTCACAAAGTATGTAATTAACTGCACTTCCTCTGACTACTGTGAGGTTTTTGTTTGTTTGTTTTGTTGTTTTCTTTTTTGTGTTCTAAGTACCTGGCATAGTGCCTAGGTCAGTAAAGATAGTCAATAATTATTGAATTAGTAGAATAGTAGATAACATTTATTAAGTGTTTCCAATGACCAGGCATGTTCTAATCCTATTACATGAATAAGTTTATTTCATCTTTTTTTTTTTTTTAATTGGAATCTTACTCTGTCACCCAGGCTGGAAGGCAGTGGCATGCTTATGGCCACCACAGCCTTCACCTGCTGGGCTCAGGTGATCCTTCCACCTCAGCCTTCCAAGTAGCTACCACACTTGGCTAACTTTTTTGATTTGGATTTATTATAGAGACAAGGTCTCTCCATGTTGCCCAGGCTACTCTTAAACCCCTGGGCTCAGGCAATCCTCCCACCTCAGCTTTTCAAAGTACTGGGATTACAAGCTTGAGCCACTGTGCCGAACCAGTTTATTTCATCTTAATGATACTTATTCTCTTTGTCTTATAGGAGAGGAAACTGATTCACAGAGCTTTGAGTTACTTGCCAAAGATCACACAGCTGGCAAGTGGGTGAGCTTAGACTTGAGCCCATGAATATCTATCTAATATTTATTTTTTTTAACAATATGTGAACTAATATAGCAAAAGTATAATGTTGCTGTGTCACCCAAACATTTATTAGAATGTTTGCAATAGAATTCCATTGACTGCTGATCCACTGAATGTTTATTGAAGCATGCTTGTGTGTAAGTGATAGGCATTAGAGGGATTTAAAGATGAGTATGGCAGCTTCAGGATCAGAGGAGCTTATGGTCTCGAGTCAGTAATAGAAATCTACACACGAAGCTCTCCTGTGATGCAATGGGTCTGAGTATCATCATAAAGACATCGCATTCTATAGGAATGTATCAGAGATGGAGATTGATGCTGGTCTCTGTGCCAGGAGAGGGCATGTGCAGGCTGGCTGGGAATGTCAGGGGAGATGGAAATGGCAGAGCTAAGATGATTCCAGGAATGGTGTGCTTGGTGACTTAGGAGCAGGACGTCTTCCTGTGTGAAGCTGTTGCTTCAGAACCTGGAGCCTTGTGTTCCCTGCAAAACAGTAGATTAGATGACAGAGCATTGCTAAGAATAGCACTGCACAAATTGCTGACCAGTTTAAGCCTTGAAAATACCTCCTGAGTTCCAGAAGATAACACCAACATCAATAAAGAGTGTGTCTGAAGTGGTTGCCTGGGACTGGTTGTGGGTTATTTACTACCAGCATGGGTGGCGAGATGCTCATGGAAGCCTGAGCTGGGCTGGAGCTGCCTCAGAGGGGAGTCACTCAGCTCTGGCCCTCGGGCTGTGTGGTGGTTGGCAGGCGACCTTCTCTGAGCAGAGAGCCACTAGCTCCATAGGAGCGCTGGGCCCATGGAGGCCCATCCTGGGTAACTACAGAGTTGGTAGGCTTGTGCCAAGCCTGTGTGTAGACAGACAACCCCACACACCTGAACAATTTACCGTCCTTGCTGCTCAGGCTGATCCTTCTTCGATAGTGGGCAGTTGAAACATATTTATTGCATTAAGCAAGTTTTTATCCTTTCTTTTTCCCTCTTGGGAAAATTTGTTTAATTTAGAGAAGTGCTTCTAGACCTTCAGCGAGTTTAAGCCTTCCTCTGAGGAGGTTGTTAAATGTAGTTTCCTGGGCCTCGCCCCAGAGATTTAATTCAGGAGGACTAGAGAGTTGGAATGTGAAACCCAATACCCTTGTAATACCCTTGGGATCTCATTTTGAGAAGCCTGGAGCCAGAGCAGTGCTTTCTAAGGGAGCATGTATAGATGCTACTCTGCAGCAAAGGGAACAAATATTGAAATATCTCGTTTTAAATATCTATTTTTGTGTAAGTTTTACAATGTGCATGGTAGAGCAATAGTCCATTATGATAATGTCAATAATAGTGATATTGATAGAGTATAATATCGCACATAAATGTACCTATTTGCAGGCGCATGCTCACTTTTTTTGCTGATAGGAATATGCATTTTTTTTCTTGTAGTTTTTATTTTTAAAATGTGGGGTACATTTAGGGTTAGGTATATATGTGGTCATCGTACAGGTAAAGTGTGGGTACCCTTAGTGATGTTATGTGCCCCCCCCGGCAGTGTCCCACTACTGCCAATCCCTTATAGTATTATGATAAATGTTCAGGGTCCACTTATGAGAGAGTACATGTGGTACTCAGATCTTTGTTTCTGTGATAAATCACTGAGTATTGTAGCCTCTAATTCCATCCAGGTTGCTGCGAAGCTCATGATTTTGTTTTTCTTTATGGCTGCATAATATTCCATTGTGTAAATGTACCACATTTTCTTTATCCAGTACACTTTCAATGGGCAACATGGTTGATTCCATGTTTTTGCTATTGTGAATACTGCAATAAACATGCGTGTGCAGGAATCTTTTTTGTCTGGGAATATACCCAGAGGTACTCAAATCACTCTAGAAAAAAGGAATATGCATTTTTAAGGATTCAGACAGTTTAAAGGAGGTTTCAAGTATTTATCTTGCTGGAATAGGCTAGGCTTGCTATGCCAGCCACAGATAACAAGAGGAAGTAGTAAATAGAGTGTTATACTCCTCTTATCACTAGCAATGGTGAGTTAGGCTCTGGCAGTCTCTTTCTCTCAGCTCTCTCATGGGACCCTTTCTCTATTTCAGGGCACCCTGGATTTTCTCCCTGCAGTCACAGCAAGGAGTGCTTCCTTACGTGTTATCTAGATGACATGTCTTTCTGTTCCTGCCCCCACCACAGTGACTGGCTCCCCAAGTGTTTGGTGACTGGATGAGGGAGAGAGGGAGAGAGGGAGGGAGGACTATGCATTGCTTTCTGTCCTTGTCCTTGGTATGCTGGGAACCATGTAGGAAGGCAAATTGTGTTTTGGCAACTATAAATCATTTATCCCTATACAATTCTTTTCTGCCTCATGTGCCACCTAACCAGAAGGCATATATTCCTCAGGGAATTTCTATTTGGTTGGAGACAAACTCACAGAACCTGACTTGGGTTTCAGTTTGGCTGCTCATTACCTCTGTGACCTTTATTTAGAAATTGCTTCCCCTCTGGTAGGTGGGGTGTGGAGGGAGGGCGTGTCTCATTTTCCCACAAGTAAAATAATTGACCCAAACTCCAGCTATTACTACTGCTTCTTCATAACTTTTGCCTTATCTGAGCAGTACCTATAGAAATGTTTAATAGAATGTTTTTCTTTATAGTGTCTTTCTTTATCCTTAAATTTATTTTAAAAGCAAGCTTTAAAACTCTGCTATTGAAGGAAACCGGCTAACTGTAAGAGAGGATCCTCAAGAAGGAGAGTGAACCCCAAACAACCTTGCTTAACCTGGCTCTTTGCTGTGGCCTGCAAGGTCTAGTTCTAGAGCCCTGTGGTGAGAGGAGAGAAGAGTCTAGGTCAGAGGGCCTGAGAGGCTGGGATGCTCTTTCCCCTTGTCTCTATTAAGAGAAAACTTTTCTCTCTGTGACACTTAGTGTCATTTAATGGGGTGTCTAGTGCCACTACTGTCACTCCCCAAATCACCTTCCAACCCCACACCATCCCCATTGTCCCCTACCTCTGCCATAGAAGATTCTAGGCGTTTTTAACCTTAGATAGGACACAATTGTTACCTAGTCTCCCTTGCTGCTATTTTTTCCCCTCCCTAACACTGCATGTGTAGTATCTGAATCAAAGTTTTGCTGGAAATCAGGAGTTTTTTTGAGTTGTTTTCCATGAAATAAATAGAGGAACCTGGAAAGATCTCACTTGTGTTATTACATCTGTCCTCTCATGCCAGGATTTCTAGTACCTGTGTTCCTGAACTGAGTGGACCCTTGCTGGGGTCCTGGGGTAAGGGAGGAGGGTTAAAAAGCACTCCTTGAGGATGGGAAACCATATTCTGGCTCAAGAGGTTTGAAGACTTTGCCTTGAAGTTAGGATGTTGTTAGTTCAGGCCTGATTCCTGGTGATCCACTTGTAAGTGTCGCTTCTTGAGATAATCCTAAAACATAGTGTGTCAATGGGGAGGGAGAAGACAGGATATAGAAGCCTCCACCAGAGCAACATGTCCACTGCTCTCATCAGTGTCTGGTTCAACTCAGCACCTGGGTGGACAACTGTCTCAACAGATCCTTCTGGACGGTGAGAATAGCCAGCATCTGCAAGAAAGACATGGGATTGATTTCTCCTTCAGGACAGCAAGTAGCCTTTGCCATAGTTTTCTGTTTCCTGGTCATGATATTTAAATGTTAATTGCATTTGGGAATCTCTGTGAATTTGTTGACATAGCATAATTGCTACTGGTTATTCTTCTCATTACATTTATAAACTTTATGAAGGGAGCTGTTTTAGGCTTACAGAAAAATTGAGCAGAAAGTAGAGAACTCCTGTGCACCTCTTGCCTGCCCCCCACCGAGTTTCTCCTACTGATAACCTCTTGCATTAGCCTGGTACATTTTTTGCAATTGAAAAATGAATATCGAAACATCATTATTAACTAAAGCCCATCATTTGCATTAAAGTACACTCTTTGTATTGTTTAGATCTGTGGGTTTTAACAAATGTGTAGTGTCCTATGTCTATCATTATAATATCGTACAGAATAGTTTCACTGCTTGAAAAATTTGCTATGCTCTTAGCAACCCCTGATCTTTTTACTGTCTATAGTTTTGTCGTTTCTGATAACTTTTAAAAATTGTGATAAAATATGCATATGTAAAGTTTGCCATTTTAACCATATAAAGTGTGCAATTTTACATGCACAATTTCAAATATACATGCATTTTTAGTGGGTTTAGATTTGAGCAAGTGAGTGACTTTGAAGATTACAATTGTGATGGGAAAAGTGACAAAGCCAGGCATACCGTTCACAGTGGGGCTGTGTCACGATGTTTATGGAGCCTTGACCATGGTCAGCACTGTGCTATGCATTTTATGTGCACAGTCGTGTTGGTCCTCATGCTGACACAGATAGGCAGTTGTCATTTTCTCCTTTGCCCCTTTCACATAGGAAGGAGCTGCAGGGAGGCCGTGACTGGGTCTGTAAATGGGAAAGCTGTGATTAAATCCCTATTTATCTAATCCCAAAGCTCCCTCTGTTCATCAGTGCACTTTCCTGCTTGCATGGGAACTTGAAGAAGCTATTTAAATGCTCTTTGGAGGGTGAGGAAGAGCTGTAATACATACCCTTCTTGCCTGGGACCTACTTTGCATGCACAAATGGCCTCAGTGCTCTTCCATTTACTGACACATCTGTGGGTTCTAGAAGGTAGGACCTGCCCACAAGACCTGGTACACTGTTGGTATTTAATAAGTGTTTATTTAATAAATGAAATTGTACAGGGCTATATGCTATCCAAAGCAGGTCTAGATACAGAAAATCATACCTTACATTTATTTGACTCCCATGTATGTATGTGAATGCAAAGAAGTTAATGTTTTGTTAAAAAATTCCTAGGCTCAGGTTTATTGTTCTTGTGTTTATTGGAACGATGATTGTAGCACCAGGTTTCGTTAAGAATACCCAAGGTGTCCGCCAGTAATTAAACTTTTGCATCTTGACTGTAATCCAGTTTCTAACCACAGGCCTCTTTACTGCCCTTAGAATGGGTCAATTCAGATTCTTTTTGGAATCTGGCCCTTGTTGTTCTCAGCCTGAGTACTTATTGATACATTTTGGTAGAGTTCTTTTTATTTCACCAGCTGGCATTGTAGTTGAAGAAGCTGTGACCCATGATTCATGGAAACATTTGACTGAAAGATAAAATATTTTTTAATTGACACAATTTCCATATTCAAGTCAGAATGGATAATTTTCTGGTAATTTTATTGCTGATGCTCTGGTATCTACAACATTATGTTTCAGTCAGAAAACACTTGGTACTATGAACTCATAGAGACATCGATTTCTTTTTAAATGGAAATTTAAGGCACATTATCAGGAGTCTCTTGTTCTCAGAAGAAACGCTGCTATTTCTTTGCCCATAACTCAAGTTTTTCTCATTCTGGGGATTATTACAAATGGCACTAAAATTATTGCTCATCTTCCTTTTCAAGAAAGTGAGACTCTATGTTAGAAAGAGAGAGAGCCCCTTCAAGATGAGAGACTCTGTATTAAACACATACCTAATCATGACTGTTGCTTTTTCGATTAGCATCCCACAGTAGGAAGCCAGAGACTCTTGGCTCTGTCCCAGAGAGGGAGAGAGAAAATGGGTGTGGGGTAGTGGTGAGAGTGGTGGAGAACTCGGAAAGGAAAGGTCCTTAAGGGACAGGGTGCTGAGTTTCTGAGGTGTGCTTGCAGTTGCAGTTCTAGGCCCCACCATCACACTGCGGGACCCTAGGAGAGGAACTTAAGAGCATAAGCTGAAGCAAAGCTAGAGGCACACCCCCATCTCCCAGCCTGCTGAGACTATGGATTGGATCTGTGGTCTGGCCTCCTGCAACCATTCGTTCTGAACGTTGCACTTTCTCATTAGGAATCTCTCATTAGGAGACATTCCTGAGAGTTGGCTCCTTTTAGGAATTCCAGAGCAAAAACTTCATGGAGCCCATCAGCAGTACCAGCCCCATCTGTCACTCTTCCTCACCACAGCCCTTAATGGCTCCCCTGACTCTGAGCCAAGCTGTTTGCTCCTTATCTTCTCAGAGCATTGCTGTGTTTATCTTTATTTCACTATGCTCCTTTAATTTTTGTCTGTCTAACTTTTCACTATTTGCTTTCTTATCTATAAAATCACCACTGAGCTTCTTTTTTATTTTTAATTAGATTTAAGCCTCTTTTGTCCACAAAGCTTCCTGAAAAATCACTCTCCCCGCCCCCCCCACCAGGTATCCGTCATGTTTTTCCATGATGGCGGCCCCATCCTGGCTTTCTTAAGTGATATCCTACTCTGTCCAGTCACAACTTTATATGAAGTGCTTATCTCAGTGTCTAACCTCAGTACCCCTCCCTGTACCTGAGCATCAGGACCATGTGTTCTTTGTCTCACTGTTAGAGCAGTTGCTTGCTTTCTACAATGTGTAAGTCCTGGCGACCATGATGCCAGTTCTCTTACACACACTCCTTGGACAGAGAGCCCTTTAGTTCAGACATTGCCATGCTGTTGTCTTGTGTTTTGGCTACTGGGACCATATAATGTCCAAAGTAGCTGAATGCAATTATGCCTTCAGCTCTGGCTGCTCATCAGGGCAGACTCAGCTGATCTGCCTGGCAGGCAGTATTTTCTTCTCCCTTCTAGTTCAAGTTTTATTCCTTAAGAGCTTGTGTTGTGAGGGCATAAAGAGTAAGATCTTTTAATGGGGAGTGGGTCCTCCTTTTTTTTTAATTAAAGGCTGTTCAAATAACTGTACTCTCTTGCTAGAAACTTTAAATGAGTTTCCAGTTGCACAGTGTAACTTCAGTTCTTATGTGTTTGTTTAAATGGATATTTTAGATACGTGTAGCATTTTCCTGATGGAGACTAATCAGTTTTTAATTTATTTTTTGATTGATCAAACTTGTATTAAGCATCAATTACATTTTAGGTTCTGTGCCAGGCCCTATTACAGACAAGTGAACAAAACAGATATGGTCTTTCCCTTACTGAGCTTCAGGTCTGGGTGTTCGAGGAGGGAGATGAGGGGTATCACTGACCACATTAGGGTTAGTTTTCAAAGACTTTTCTGCAAAGTTGTAAGCTATTTTAGGCTCTTCTAAGCTAACTGAAAAATAGTTTATGCTTTCCCATTTTGTGCATGCTTTATTGGAGCATAGCCAGAAACACCTAGAAGTTTCAGGGTGATGGGCTCAATAGTTCTGTTATCAGCAGTAGCTATATGGTATCCTCTTACTCATGTCCCAGGTTAATGTTCCACAAGAGTGAGCTTTCCAGATATTTGAAACATCAACCTTGTAAGATGTGGTGAGTTTTGTGGGACATATGTCTTCGATGTATTCTCTGCCTATCTGAATGGTATTATAATTTCACATTTTTTTGGTGACTCTTGTCTCATTACTTTAGCATACATTTGTAACACACATTTTGCAAGGACATACAGAGGCTGTGTGCTCTGGGTCAAATCTTTCCAGACTTCTATGGATTTTGAGTTCTTGAGTCTGATTTTTAAACACTTCTTTTTACTTGTCATGTAGCTGTTGGTGACTTCTTGCAGTATGTGTTTGCCACTTTTAAATGTGTTGTGACTTGGGAAATTACATAAACAAGATTGTTAGAACAGTGTTTAAACTAAGAGTCAAAAGATTGTCACAAGTTTATGTTCCCTGCTCAAAGGCCTTCAAGTAACTCTTTTGTTCTCAGCTCTGTCTCTTGATAATGAAGGGTAATTGTGGTGTCATACTTATAAGGAGGGATTAATCTCCGCAGGTATTATGGTTCCACCTTGTGTTGCAAGGTGAGAAGCTCATTTTCACCAAGCCACTTGGTAGTCTCCTCTTGAGACTTGCAGCCACACAGTCTTTGGAACCTCTGCACTGTCCCCTCTGCCTACCACCCCATATATGAGCCTGCTGCCAGGTAACTTTTCTAAAGCACATCCTAGTTTTATCATCCCTTGCTCACCTATTCCTTGGCTTCCCAGCATCTTGTACATTAAGTGCATATACCTAATCTTAGCACTCAAAGGTCTCTATAGAGTGGTCCCAAACTCCTCATCTCATTCATCTAAACCTGTGTTGGATACATCCTCTGCGAAGTCTGATACTTCCTTTGCTGTATTTCTCTCAGAGTCTGCAGCTAAGTTTCCCTCCTGGTCCTCAGGGCTCTGGGTGCTTATGTATGATGACCTGTACTGCAAAACAAGGATTCACATGCTTGTTTTACTTCCCCATATGATGACTAGCACTTTATGAACTAGGGATTCTCATTTGTTCTTGGAATCCCAGTGCATTTGGCACAATGGAAAGTAAGACAGCAAAAGGGTCAGAGTATGGCAGGTGTATTCGATTTCTGCTTTTGACTCTGTTTCTCTGCCTCCTATCATGCAAGTTAACTTTATTCCCATGAGCTTCTACTGAGTCATATATAAAATAAAGTTGTAGAAGCACCCACTTCATAGAATTGTTATAAGTATGGAGTCATAGGGTCCAGTACAATAAAGGCAGGGGTGTGCTGTTGGTGTTTGTCTTATTATTACTACTCCTAGCAGTAGTATTACTATTACTCCTACAAGATATTAAAAAAATACTTGTTAAAGTGATTTGAATCTGAACAAATTGGTCTGCGCCAATCATAGATATCAACCTGGGAAAAGTCTATAATAACTCATGGGGTCACCAACATATAAACTAGCATGTAGAAAAGTCATAAACAAAAGAGCAGCAGTTACTAAGGTTTTTTATTTTTATTATTTTTTTTATTGTGGAGTTGTGGGGTACAGTTAAGGGTTAGGTATACAATTGCGTTTCATTCAGGCACCCTGTTGATATGGGGTGTTTCCCCATTCCCAGACAGATATTTGCTACTGTTAATCCCATCTCCCTCCCCCCACCACAGTTTCCCAGTACGGTCAGTCATTTTCGTATAGTATTGCATTGGATGTTTAAGGTCCATTATATGAGTGAGAACATGTGATACTCGGATCTTTGTTTCTGTGAGAGGTCACTCAGTATTATAGACTCTAGTTCCATCCAGGTTGCTGCGAAATTCATGATTTTGTTCTTTTTTATGGCTGCGTAGTATCCCATCATGTATATGTACCACATTTTTTTAATCCAGTCCTCTTTTGACGGGCAGCATGGCTGTTTCCAGGTTCTTGCTATTGTGAACAATGCTGCGATAAACATGCGTGTGCTACTAAGGTTTTTAAAGGTTCCTCCCAACTGTATCAAGCTCTTCAGGGCCCTGAAGAGCAGGGTAGCCCACACTGGATCACACAGATCCCTGGTAATCTGGGGTTCTTCCAGAAATTGCAGCACGCCTTCCAAATGTCACCTTTAAATGTGTGTGAGTTGAAAGGCAGTTATAGGGAAATGCCCACCAGTGTTAGCATCAGTTACTTCCAGAAGTTTTGGGATACAGCTGTGGTTGTAAATTCCAGTAAGTTCTGGCCAATAAAGTTGGTGGTTTTTCAGTCACCTAATTTAAGTTGTGTGGTCAACTTACTGATATAGCTACTCCCTCAAAGTCAGAAGTAGCAGGGCCATTATGGAAGCAGAAATTTGTTGTAGCTCTGAAAGAAGTATGGAGATTGAAATGTGAAATCCTTTGGAAAGGTTGATGTCCCCTCATGGCCCATGACCAGCAGTTGTATGTGGAACCTCTGAGCCAGACTGACGTAGGTTTGAATCTCACTTCTGCCCCGTACCAGCAGTGTGGCCCTAATTCAACAGATATGGGTATCAGAAGGTGCAGGAATAGTATTTTTATGAAGGTATCACCCTCCCCTTATTTCCCAAGTGGTTTTGATTATCATTAGAGTTTGGGAAACACAACTATAAAGCAGGGCATGTTGGTGAGCCCACCCTTCACCTTCACTCCTCCCTCTCCCTCTTCCTTATTATGCAGTAGCACAGAGTAATGAATAAAAATACCAGCCTCCACTCTGGATCCTGAAATGACCTCATGGATGTGCTCTCCCTCTCTCCTGGCTAACTTCAGGGAGGGCAATAGATTGGGAAGATGAGATGCCGAAGTAATTGGCTAAGCCACCTTCCTGCAGACTCGGGCTTCTTGCCACCCTGTCCTGGTCTGAAAGTCAGCCTTGCTCCAGCATTAATGGGGAAACTTCAGGAAGGGCCTCTTGCGGTAGTTCTTGGTCCTGGACTAAGAAGAACTATCCTTCCATCTAGAAGGTCTTCCTGCCAGGATGACTTTTTATCATGTTTGCCCAAGATTCCCATTACCCTTAATTGCCTTTGTATAGCTTTGACCATTATTTTCTTTTCCCTTTGGTGTTTACTCTTTCAAATATTTAAGGGCAGTTATCATGTCTCTCTAGCCAAGCTATGCACATTCAAGGTCTTTTCAACTTTGCACATAAATCTCAGCCTCCAGCCCCTCAACACCTACCCATACATGCTGTGCAGTGTTTGCTTTGGATCAGATCTTAGAAGTGGAGGAATTTTTCTCATTAGAATTATTGGCATCAGCGTGTACTTTATAAATCTGCTGCAAACACACTCATACAGGGAATTAAGGTGACACGATCCAGTTTACTATTGTTTTAAGGACAGCCTTTTAAGGTCTTTTTGCCCCCCAATGATATCTCTTTAAATTGAATTTGAGGCATGGGCAAAAGTCAACAAAGACTAGTGTTTCAATTATTTTAACGCTTGTAAAGTATAGGATTTTTTTTAAAGGCCTAAATCCAAAAAATAAAAAAATGCAAGTATAATAAAAAATGACAAACAGTGCTATGGTGAGCTGCAAGTGAAATGGGGTTCCAGTGGTTTCCATCTCCCAGTCTCTTCCAGGTGTCTCAGAGTCTCTTTATTGTGCATTCAGGATTTTGTCAATGCTCTTCTCAGCAAAGCCAATTTAACTAATGCAAAATTAGTCAAAAGGAAAAAAATGGGCAAAACTGTTTAACTATTAATTTAATTCCTCTTGTCATTCTATTCTGCAGCTGAGTAGGGGATCCAAGACCCGTGTGTGCTGGACCCCTCAGGTTACTTAGTTCTTACATGCCTCTCCCTGAACTTGAGTGGGATTCCAGGATTTACTGATAGATATCTTTTGTATGACAGGATTGCTAAATGTAACCCAATACTGCATCTTTTGCTAAACAGCAATAACAAAAATAAAAAAATCAGTTGCAACACCGGAGAGGAAAATGACAATGCTGGATTTATTGAATGGTGGCTTATTAGTTTTTTATTTCTTGAACAGAATATGTTTTGAGACCCCTCTCTGTCTTGTATATATTTCTGATCACTGAAGATACCATTGTAAACGAATTTTATAGTCATGTGTATGTATGTGTGTGTGTGTGTTTGAAAAATGGTGGTAAGTATGCTTGAGAGAATGAAAATAACAATATGAGAGAGTGATTGGGTGATGGCCTCTTTAGAGTGGGGCATCAGAGATAGTCTCCCTAAAGGTGTGACAGTTTGACTTTGGGATCTGATGGCCAGAAGGATGAAGAAGAGATGAATAGGGGCTCGGTTGTATATGGCTTTCAGACTGGATTTGGGAATGTGGATTGAACTTGAAGTGCAACTGGAATCCATCAAGATGTCTCA
Source organism: Carlito syrichta (assembly GCF_000164805.1). Classification (NCBI taxonomy): domain Eukaryota; kingdom Metazoa; phylum Chordata; class Mammalia; order Primates; family Tarsiidae; genus Carlito; species Carlito syrichta. The sequence continues at coordinate 827,869 of NW_007245713.1, forward strand.
AGCACTAGGAAATGTGATTTGATTTTTATTCAGGTCACTCAGCTGCTGTATGGAGACTTGCTCCCACAAGAGTGAGGGTGGACATGGAGGTCAGCTGGGGACTCTTACATTCATCAGTGAAGTGATCTGAAAATAAGGTTGTATTAATAGAGATGGAGAGAGGTATGGTCAGGGTATGTTTGAAGTCAATCAACGGGGATTGCTCCTAGTTTGGCTATGAGGGAGTGTGTGAGGGAGGGTTGAGGGAAAGAGAAAAACAAATGATACTGCTAGATATTGCTCTACAGCCTTCAGTTCTGCTTTGACTGAGTTAAGTTTCAGGTGTCTGTTACACATGTGTGGAAATGTAAAAGATGCCATTGGCTCCATGAGGTATAAGCCCAGGGCAGGAGTCAAGGCAGAAGATAAAGGATTGGGAAGACTGGCATATGAATGATACAGTAAGTCAAGTTCCTGGGAAGAGGCTACGGATAGGGAAGAGAGGAAAAAAACCCAGTTGGACACATACCCTTTCACCTTATACACTTTGGTTAGTCTGGAAACTGCAATGTGCAAGTACTTGTGCAGTCAAACTCTTCACTGCTCTGATTTCACTGACTGCTCTGAAGACTGGTCAAGGGCCAATGACCATTGGGTTGCTATGTCCTTGGTGGATAAGGTATCTGGAGATCCCCAGGACTGGCTGGATCACCACATTTTGGTTTGGTTTCTTCATGAGTTTCAGACACCTCTCTGGCATGCTCTGTGTTGACTATCCAACAATGTCCAGGTCTGGAGGGCAAATCCCATAATGACATTTGGACAACTCTTTACAGGGCCAGGGTCAACAATGTAGCTTAGCTGTTGTTTCACAGACAGATAATTCATGGAAGAAAACCAAGCTGAGCTCATGGGGTGGTATTTTTTAAAGTCATGCTAATTCTCCTTTTTGGTTATTTCTGTTTGTGTAGGCTGCTATTCTCCATCTTTGTTATGTTGCATATAAATTAAAAAGCATCTTTAAGCCTCTCTTTTCCTCTCTGCCGGGAACTTCAAGAGCTCTGTGCCAACAGGAGTGCTCAGGTCACTGCAAAGACACTGCTGATTCAGTTTTTGTACCTAATGAATCTTTATTGGCATCGAGGTCTAACCTTGACACAGCGTGGTGAGTTATGGCTTGGCAGCCACTTGCAGGCACTGCATTCCTGTCCCTGTGAAGCCCTTTATAAATAATGTGGGCTGGCTCACAGATGCTACCAGCATACAGAGCCTTCAAGTAGTCTTAAAAAACGAGAGGTAGATAGCATGGTGGCCTTACAATATAAGGAGTTTCTAGTGTTAAATATTGATGACCATCCCTTCAAAAATACTAAACAATTTTTGTGAGTGCAGTTTACTGAAAACAGGCCATGTGAGTCTATAAAGTCTGTAATGGTGGTATTTATTTTAAAAATTTGTATCCCTGTGTCATTAGTGTTTTTTCAAAACACTTTTCAGGTGGTAAACATTCTTGATTCAAAACCTCCACCAGACTTCTTTATTTTAGCTTCGATGTCAGTTTTCTCCCCTATGTTTTCTGGCAGGGTAAATTCTTCCCGGAATCTTACAAAAGCATGGTAGCAGAAAGATTAGGACATTTGTTTTGTTATCCTAGAGACATGTATTGGGCCCCCTTCTTGTGGGCTGTCATGACTGAGGGCTCATCATAAAAGGTGACCACACTGGGCTCCTCCCTTACCTTTGATTCCTTGTGGTGTGATCCTGATCGTTGACACTGATCTGTGCTGCACTGTGAGTTCTGTGAATCCTGGGACATGTGTCTTGTTCACCACTGTGTCCTCTGTGCCAACATGTTACCCAAAGAATAGGAGGCGTTTAATGGATATTTATTAAGTGAATGAAACATGGTCAATGGCTACAATTAACTCTGTATAAATGTAGAATAAACACAAAATTATGTGAATTCAGGCATATTGACTATTAAATCTTTCCCCTTAGAACACAACATATACATTCCATAAAATCTGTCATAAATTGTTGTCATTACATTTACATCTTTTATCAAAATTTAAAGTACTCAACACCAATTTCTGGCAAGGATGTGGAGTAACAAGAACCCTTGTTCATTAGTGGCAGGAATGCAAAGTGGTACAGCCACTTTATAAAAAATAACTAGTCAGTTTTTTATAAAACTACTCATATTCTTACCATATGATCCAGCAATTGAGATCCTTTGTATTTACCCAAATGAGCTGAAAACTTATGTCCAAAACCTGCACATGAATGTTTATAGCAGATTTATTCACAATTGTCAAAACTTGGAAGCAACCAAGATATCCTTTAATAGTTGAACAGATAAACAAACTGTGGCATATCAAGACAACAGAATATTATTCAGCAATAAAAAGAAATGAGCTGTCAAACTACAAGAAGACATGAAGGAAATTTAAATGCATATTGCTGTGTGAAAGAAGTCGATTGGAAAAGGCGACATGCTCTATAATTCCAACTATATACCATTCTAGAGAAAGCAAATCTATAGAGACAATAAAAAGATCAGTAGTTGCCAGAAGTTTGGGGAGAGAGTGGAGAGATGGATAGATGGGGCACAGGGAATTTTTTGAACAGTGAAACTAACTCTATGATATTGCAGAGGTAGGTACATGTCATTATATTTGTCAAATCCTGTAGAACACCAAGAGTGAACCCTTATGTAAACTATGAACTTTAGTTAATAATAATACATGGTTCATTGATTGTAACATGTACCTCACCAATGCAAAATGTAAAGAATAGGGGAAATGGCGAGGGGACAAGGAAGGGGATAAGGTAGTATATAAGAGCTCTCTATACTTCCCAATTTTTTGTAAACTTAAAATTGCTCTAAAAAATAAAGTCAACTTTGTAAAAAAGTAAAGTACTGCAGAAACATAGGGGGCTATAAGGAGAGGGTTGATCCTGTCTTTTTGCCATTGGATTTATTCTGAAAAAGTATTATTTATGTCTTAATCCAGAATTCAGTAAGTTGTTTCTTTGTGAGGAAGAATATGCAGTTTTGTTTAAGAAAAAGGATATCTCTTCCCTCTGACTGCAAAGTGGACTGGTTGTGACATTTTGGCATTAAAATTCAGTGTTCAAGTGAGTCTCTTGGGCAGGCCACTTGATGTCTACATGCCCTGGTTTCATCATCTGTGAAATTAGGATAATAATGCCCGAGGAGACTTAAAATCAGAGGCCTGTGGAGGAACAAGATGGGGGCACCTCATGGTCTTTGAGCAATCTTCTGGAGTGGGAGGCATCCACAAGAGAGCTACAGGGCAAGGAGCCTCCCTGCTCCTTACCTGAAAAATGATCGTGTTGTTCCCTCCAGCCTGGGTGTTCTATAATTCCTGTTCTGGTACTTAGCCTGGGAAATTGCCTATGAATCAACAACATGGCAAATTGGGTATCAACCAGAAGCAAACTAGAAGACCAATATTCAATTATTAAAAGTTAAGAGGCAGAGGGAAAAGTCTGGGAAGCAAATAAGGTAATTAATTTTAATAGTTTATACTCAGTATTTGTTTGATGTGTTCTATGATTATGTTTTTCTCTTCCAATCTTGTTTCCCCCCATAAACACTTCCCATAACCTTCCACTCAACCATCCCTTTATGTTGTTGAGGTGGTCCCCAGGAAATAATATGGGGCAGGGAGAGAGATGAGGTAGTATATTTAGTATTTCATAACTATGAATTGTGAGAGAAATCACCTGTTATTTACTTATTTTTTTGAGTTGGAGTCTTACTCTGTCACCCAGGCTGGAGTGCAGTGGCACACACATAGCCACCCTAGCATTGACCTGCTAGGCTCTGGTAATCCTTCCGCCTTCCAAATAACTGGAATTACAGGTGTGTGCTACCACACCAGACTAATTTTTTTTTTAAATTTATAGTAGAGATGAGTCTTGCCAAGTCGCCCGGGCTAGTCTCCAACCCACGGGGTCAGGCAATCTACTCGCCTTGGCCTCCCAAAGTGCTGGGATTACAGGCTGAGCCACTGAGCCTGGAAAAATCACCTGTTATTAAGCTGAATGTATTGCACTAGCCTAGGGAAACTAATAGGGAATGGGTTTAGGGTGTCCTCAAAAATTAGGCCCATCCAAGATCATGAGTTCAAATGGCAAGCACTGTCTCCCTCAGGATTATGCCATTCACCTTCAAGTAGGAATCAATTAAACTCTATGGGATCATTGTGTTCTTATTTCTGAAAACAGAGGCCTGGGAGATAAACTTTTGGGAGAGCCCGCCTGTACATTGAAGTGGCCCCTGCAGTATGAATTTGTCAGGTACAGGTGGAGGCTAAAGCATGCGGGTTGTCATAAAGATAGACAAGTCCCCTGCATGTTAGCAGTAGGATGCCCAGCTCAAGTGAGTGAGCTAGCAGGTGTGCTGGGATGAAGCCGAAAACTCCACATAGTTCAGGGCTAGATCACAAAGGATAATTTCTATTGCGGTAAGGAATGTATCATGTGGGAGTATTCCCTAAGGCAGGCATGTCCAACCCATTGTCCTTGGGCCACATATGGCCTAGGACAGCTAGTAATGTGACCCCACAAAATCTTTTAGCATCAGTGTTTTTTAGCGTTTATTTTCTTCGTGACCCCATGCATAGTTCCATTTTGGAAGTTCACAATCACATTTTACTCATGACATTGCTTTTTGGCAGCACATGCATTTGTGAGCAGCTGTTTTCAATTATGAAAAACATGAGCAAAATTCAAACAAATATTTCTGATGAGCACCTTGAGAACCCAGTATGTATTGTGACTACTTCCATCGAACCAGACATAGATAGATTAGTTTCCCACTAGTTTTATATTGTTCTCATTTTTTCTAAACTTTATAATAAAAATATTTTACAAAGTCTTACTATGTTTGCATACTAACTATATTATATAATTTATGTGCAGCCCAAGACAATTCCTCTTTACTCGAAGCAGCCCAGGGAAGCCAAAAGGTTGGACACCCCTGCCCTGAGGTATTTCCTCTGGAACACAACTTTCAAAAATTTTCAAAAATTGAAACACAATTTTCAAAAATTGGAACACATTTCAAAAATTTTCTGTAGAAATCAAGGGTTTCATGGTCAAACATATTTGAGAAATGATTCCTTCTCCTTCTTGATAGCTGCACGATGCCCATTATTGTTTAATCCTCAGATATTCTGCAGGAAAGGAAGCTGCTTAACTTTGTTGAACTGAAGCTGGCATTTGATTTGTGTACATGATATTTGAGGATGGTATACTTTTTGTTTCAAGCAAATCACCCATGATTATCTGAACTAGCAGATATTGCTGCAGGAGATTTTGAGGTGCTACTCTAGGCTATGGGGGCCATCTAAGATTTGGTAGAGAAGGTCATGCTCAGACCCTTGTTGAAGAAATTTGGGGGCAGGTGGAGGATAGAGTGGGAGGAGGCTTATGAATCAGCATGCCATTATAAGAATCAAAGGCAATAGCCACAAGTTATGAAGGTCCTGCACATGTTTTCAGAGTCCTAGATCAGAAGTCAGTAAGCTACAGCCTTATGGGCCAAATATGGCTGATCTATTCCCTATTTTTGTAAATAAAGTTTATTGGAACATAGCCACACCATTTCTTTATGTACTGTCAATGCACTAAGATAGCAGAGTTCACCAGCAAAGCCAAACATATTTGTCATCTGGCCCTTTATAGAAACATTTGCTGACTCCTGCTCTAGGTGGTTGGTTGGATTGATTTCGCTCAAGGTAGGGTAACATAACTATCTGTGTTGGTCAGTTCCAATTTCTTTAAACAGACAAATGTAAAAAATGTATATACAAACAAAATCCCAAATAACAAATTTTAGAAGTCAGCCCTGAGTTGAAATTTTTTTGAGGGGGATTAATATTTTTTATTACCTTTTCTTTTTTTTATTATAAAGATGTGGGGTACAGTTCAGGGTTAGGCATACAAACATTGATTATGCAGATACCCTTGTTGATGAGGTATGCCCCTCCCTCCTTAGCAACTTCCCTCAACTGCCAATCCCACCCCCACTCCCCTGACAGTTTCCCACAAATGCCAATCCCTTTCTTATAGTATTATAATTGTTCAAGGTCCGCTTATGAGTGAGAACATATGGTTCTTTGTTTCTGTGATAGATCACTGAGTATGATCGACTCTAAATCCATCCAAGTTGCTGCAAAGTCCATATATTTGTCCTTCTTTATGACTGCATAATATTCCATTGTGTATATGTACCACATTAAAAAAATCTAGTCCGGCCTTCATGGGCAGCATGATTGGTTCCATATTTTTGCTATTGTGAATAGAACTGCAACAAACATGCATGTGCAGGCATCTTTTTTTGTAGAATGATTTGAGTTCCTCCAGGTATATTCCCAATAGGGGAATTACGGGGTCATATGGAAGGTCAATTTCTAGTTCTTTCAGAAATTGCCACACTGTCTTCCAAAGAGGTTGCACTAGTTTGCATTCCCACCAGCAGTGTGCCTTCCTTTTTCTCCACATCCTTGCCAGCATCTATTTTAAAAAAGTGACAGAGACTGGGATTTTCATCTATGTTTTTAGCTCTGAATATACAAGAATTCTGAAGACCTGTCTTCATTCCTAGTGGGTTCTGCTATCATTCCCATGGGAGCACTCAGACTGCTGGGGTATTGGGAGGCTGCATGTTCTCGAGTTTGAGACCTTTAAACCATCCATCATTACCTTTGGCACAACCTCAGCTATGTTACAACCCCATAGGAATTGGGTTGCAGTTTTTGGCTTGTATGAGCTCAGTTTCCTCTGCATACTGTTGATACTGGCAAATGTCTACTCTTTCCCTTGGAGAGTAAATTTCTGCACATATTTCTTGGGGCACATATATTTAGATACCATTCATATTGTAAAGTCTTGTAATGCTAAAATATGTGGTTGCCCCAAAAGGTAGAGTGGAGTCATTCACCTCCATCACTTCCAGAAGACAGATTTATGTGATCCAATCAAGACCTGGGCTACCCAACACCCAGAATGTGTTTGATTTGCTTTTTCTATGTCTCATACATATAGCTTTCAAACATTTGAAACATGTATGGTTTTCATGGTGTTGATGTATTTGAAAGTTAAGAAAGTAAAATTTAAAAAAACACCTGTATGAATTGTTAATATTTGTCACCTTATTTGTGGTAGCAAGTGTTTAAAAAATTTATATGCTCAGATAGCTGCTCACAAAACATAAAATGTAATGTTTTTAGCTGTGAAACAGGCCAGTGAAATGTTCACCATCCGATCTTGATTTGAATATTTGTTTTTATGGAAAGTTAAGTACCAAGCGAAGAATTCCACAACTTACAAAATAGATTATCATAAATGAAGTGGGAAGGTTGGTGTGGAACCTATCAAGTGAACTAAAAACTCTGCTTGCCTGACTAAAAGCCCTGAACATCATGTGCAGGTAAAACAATAACTGATGTACTGTGTGTCTTGAAGTCCCCAACATGATTGTTCTGGCTTTTAATTCCCATTGCAAAAAGCCATATTTAAATATGATGAATTGTGAGCTCGATTTGACTTCTAAGATTTTGCTTATGGAAATATTCACCTTAACTTTTTCATTTGTGAATCAGAAAATACCGTTTACCCTGCGATTTTACGATGGGTAGAGACTTGCATTACAATCAACGACATCCATGATGTTTGCAAAATTTGTTTTTTGAAATCATATGAGACAGCTTATTGCAGCTAAAGAAAGCTTTACATTTAAAAATGGGGCAGCTGTAGATTATTTTTAAAGACTAGGCTTGCCTTGAACTGACAGGCTACGTGACTTTGGGTGGGATCTGAGCCTTTTCTCTGGTATAACGGGGATGGTAGTATTTGCCTTACCAGCCTTCTAGGCTTATGATGGTTACCCAAAGAGAGAGAAAGAGACAGAAGAGGGGTCTAAGGATGAAAGCTGGTTTTTGAAACGATAGGCAGATATTGTTTTCTGAAGGGAGGCTCATGGAGTCTAGTGGAATTCTATGCATATGAATGTGTGTGTTGGTACATGCGTATATTTTACCCACCATGTAAACAGGCCTATATGGGTTATGAAAACAAATCATCAATGTGAACATATAACTACTGTGGGCTGAGTGATTGCGGTATGCATATCACCTCTCACAAATGATTTCTAATCCTTGCAACAGCCCCAAGATTAGTAGGTATGGCACCCTGTATTAGTTTTCTATTGCCCCATAACCCATTACTACACATTTAGCAGTATAAGACAACACCCATTTATTATTATCACCTAGAGTTCAGAGTCTTGGCACAGTACAGCTGGGTTTCCTGCTCAGCACCTCACTAGGCAGAAACCAAAGTGTTGGCGGGAAATACAGTCTTGACTGAGGCTCAGGGTCCTCTTCTGAGCTCCTTCAGGTTGTTGGCAGAATTCGTTCCCTTGAGGTGATATGACATGGGTCCTTATTTTCTTACTGACTACTGGTCGAGTGTTTGTCTTAGTCCTCAGAAGCCACCTTCAGGGTTCTAGCCATGTAGTTTTCTCACTGTTTGGCAGGGAATCAATTGCCTTCATTTCTGCTTATATAATATCTTATATAATGTAATTTAACTGAAGAAATGACTTCCCATCATATTCACAGGTTCTGTCCACACTCCAGGGGAGGGGATTTTACAGCATGTATTGACCAGGGCATGGGGATCTTGGCAGACTGTCTTAGAATTCTGCCTACGATACACCTTTATTCTGCACATAGAGGAAAATTCACAGAAAGGTTACATTCTTAGCTTAGAGTCACAGAGTCAGTACTAACAAGGCAGGGATTTGATGACTACCAGCCTTCCAGACATAGCTCCATTTAACATCGTGCGCTGTCACAGTGTTTTAAGAAAGCACTGGGTGGGGACAACAGAACAGCTGTATTTATCAATCCTTGAGATTACTTCAGCATGGACCAGAGCTCCCCAAAGTGTGAACCATGCCAAGGTGTTGGTTCAGGGACTGTTTATTAGTGTAAACAGAAAACAGTAATTGAGTATAAGTTCTTAGAAATATAACAATATAACATTGTGTGACATCCATCACACTATTGTGTTTTATGAAAGTATTAGACTCCAATGGATTGGAAACCACACACACACAATAGAACAAAACAAAAATTAAAAACGAAAATCTGGCCCTTTACCATGCATAGTATGAGGAGTCCTGGTATAGAGCACAGCTTGTCAGTACTGTTGTCATAGAATGAGGCCCAGTGCCTTGTACTCTGAACTGAGCATTGAACTACTGGGGGAATAGTATCAAATTGGCCTCCTAGGTTAAAGTAGTAGCTGAGGTCTTTCACAACTTTTTCTGGCCAGTGGATTTTTTCTTGCTGGACCAAGCTTGAAAATACTTGTAAACAAATTTCCCAAAGATTTTGGGCACCCTTTGAATCTGATTATTTGGAAACCCCCAGTGGGCTTGACTGTGTCATTGCTTATGGAGAAGCTGTCTTACTGGCCTGCCATGCAAAGTTGGTTGGCGAAGTTGTCTTAAAGTTCTTTCGGTGGCAAGTCACCAAAACCCACAGGAAGCAGCATTGTGACAATGGGGATTTGATGGTGATGCACCAGAGATACATGGTGGAGCCTGATGAGTGAGTTCAGGACCAGAAAAGTAACCAGGATCCGAGGAAGTGGACCTCAGTCTCTCACCTCTGTTGCTCTGTCTGCTACTTCCTTTTCCTCTCAGCATACCAGCTTTCTCTGGGCTTTTGCACATCACTATCGACAATGGCTCCCTCTCCCAGGTTCACATGCTCTTACTTCAAATATCTCATAAGGACTGACGAACATCTCTAACGTCCAGTTCTGAGTCCTCAGGGAAGAGTATCTGAAGAGCCCAGCTGGGCCAGATGTCTACTCTTGAGAACATAATTGATTAGGACGATATGGTACCTGGGCCCCTTCAGGTGGGTATGTGGCCAGATCTCAGAGAGGAAATGGTGGGGACTGGGCAGACACTCCAGAATGTCTATTACACTAACCAATGTATAGATCTCAAGAGGAACATTAACATTCTCTACATGTAGGGTATGTTGACTAGCTTCCTAAAAAAATAATTAGTAAAGACCTTTTGGACACTTTGTAGCTCAATCATTGTCTGAAACATGGCCCTGTTTTCATTAAGACCAAATATCAAAACAACAGGGACATACGGTTTTATCTTCCTGAAAAATCTCTCCCTTCAGAATAGAAAGACCTTGAGCAACATCTAATTATTCCTGTGTCTCTTAATTTGATATCTTGAAAAATATTTTGTAGTCTTTAAGATCATTTATGGAAATTTCCTGTCCCTGCCACAGATCAAATTGTTTAAAAGATGGATGGTAATTTTATATTGAGCTGTGATAATAGTATCTCATTTGCTGCTACTTAAGTGATTTCTTTTCCTCTTAACACATGTAGGTCAAGTTACTCCTTCAGTCTAAAAAAACTGTGAACAAAAAAAAGATGGCAAATGGAAGAGAAAGCCAATTATACAACAATTTTAGACTTCTGAAGTAAGGCCATTGCATTTCCTAATATTGATTAATTTTTGCTTGATTATAGTGACTCTCTTCAACTGTTTATTATAGTATAGACCATAATTTGCAGGCTACACTTGTTCTAAACTAAAAATAAGTACAAGGAAGTGGAGAGAGGAAGGAGGTGAATGAAAAGTAACATTTTTGACATCAATGAATAACCATCAATTAAATAATCATATTTAACTTTTCTAAGCCTTGTATTTGACTAATAACATATTGAACTTCTCTTGTCAGAGAAACTCAGATTTCTTAATATGTACCATCTTATGCATTTTCTATTTATTTTCTATGGTAGGTTGAAGACAAGTTTTATGTTATTTCCGTCTGATAGAAGACAAATAGGGAAATAAAATGACTGGCAGCAATCGCTGTGTTTTGTTGTCTGAAGTTGTATAGTAAAACAGGTTTTATTCCTCAAACCTGGCTCAACTCACCAATCCACATTGAGCCTTTGATGTGACTCCCCAAGTTAGATCCTCTTCTTTTAGTGAATTGGAGACAACTTCACACATCCTGCAACCCTATGTCATCTTTGAGTTTTTAGTCAGCAGATATTTTAGGGACTTTGAGCTCAAGATGCTCCGCTCTGTGCCCCAGACAATCAGGCGAGTTCTGAACTTCAGAGGGCTTTTATTCCTGTAATAAGACATGTCTGTAAACCTCTCAAATTCAAGATAGAAAATGTGGAGTGACATGAGGAATCAGTTAAAGAAGTTATGAAGAGGGAGCCATTCATCCAACAAATAGGTTGAATGCCTGATGGAGATGGGCACTGTTTTCTCTCCCTTCCCCGCTAACTTACCCTACCCCTCTCTCTCGCTCCCCTCTTCTCTGTTCTTTCCCTCATACATTCAATCTTTTCTCACTGAGTAATTGCTGTGTGTCAGAGGTTAGAAAAATCTAGGTGGATATGACAATCAACCATATAGGAGAGGGATGAACCAGGGAAAGATGGGAAGGCATATTCATTGTTGAACAGACATTGATGGAGCACCAGTATGCAAGGGCTACTTACCTAAGCCCAAGGAATCCAGAGATAGAAGGAGGAAAGGGTCTGCTCTGCAGCTGATGTTTACAATATAATACAGATGAAGCCTATCTCTCAGCTCAATACAGGTTTGTCAAATGTTGCAGTGAAAGAAATTTGGGACTCTAGAATTAGGAGGCATTCATCCTGAATTGGAGTGTTCACAGAGCAGGAGCTATTTGATTAGGGTGTTGAAGGAGAGGTAGGAGCTTGCCAGGCAGGGATGAAATCAATCTATCAAAGGCACAATACTGTTTGTTGCTGGTTTGGATAACATTCAGTGTTCAATGCTGATGGAATGGGATTGTCTTTTCCCACGACACTGCACTTTATCTAGAAAACCCTTGAAATGAAAGAGGAGTTAGGCTTTCATTCTGAGAATTAATAACCCTAGGGCTAGAAAATAGTTTTCTGTGCAACTTGTAAAGCAAATGTAAAATACATTATCCCCCTGCTCAGAAAATGCTTAAACCTGTTAGGATGCAAAGATTAGGGACTTAAATGGGACTCACAGATGTGCCAGCTCCATATATGCACTAGATTATTACTATGTCTTGAAATGATGTAGGCACTCTGCCCATAAAGTAGAGTAAGTTTTCTTTACACAACCGAAAAACCAGGAGAGAAATCTTTGAGAAGGGACTATACATTTCACCTTGGAAACCACTAGCTTAAGTTTTCAGTAAACATGGTTCCTGGATTTTGGAATCAGTTTTTCTTGCCTTCTTTTTCCTTCTTTGCCCAGATGCCTCTTGATGAGAAAAAGGAAACTGTTTGCTAAACTCCATGCATATTTGCATGATCCTAAATGATCATACAATAATGGGAGAGATTTGTAGAAGAGGCTACAATGCTTAAAACAACCTCAAAAGGGAAGAGTGCTACAGATTCAAAGCTGAGAACAAAGAAAAATGGGGAGACAAAGCAAACATATTTTGCAAGTAAATGTTATGGTGAGAATCCAGACACCTGTCAGGTGGAGGTTGTTAGGAAAGAGATAAAACTTACCTTTTCTAATAATTTTCTACTTTCAACAGCTACCCGGGTGATCATATTGATCAGAGTAGGATTTTTTGTTTGTTTGCTTTTTGTTTTTAACAATAGGATTAACCAATGTTTCTGTGTACAAATTTGGTTCAATGGACTCTTGAACCTCCACCAAAGAAGACATTTCTTTAAAATCAGTTAAATTGCAAAATGGCAGACCACTTCTGTGAATGTCAGCTCTGCTTCCAGCCCCCTTGTGGGTACTGGGAACCCTCTGGCCATTAGCACAGAGGTGCTCCCTTCCTTACTGTCTCCAGGGATGTTGTTCCTAGCCCTAACTGTACCTCCTGAGAGTCAGCATTTAGAAAGAGGGAAGTTGAAGAGTCTAGTTCTGCCCACCCGTAATTTAATCACAAGAAGCAGTTGTCAAATGTCCCTAGTGCAAATGGAGTATGGACCTCATGGGAGATGAAGCCTATCAGAGAGAGAATACCATGGGGAGATTAAGACAAGAGAGAAGCACAGGCTCAAAGGGGCTTGAAAAAGCCCTAACCACAAACTTTGCCCCCTAACTTGGTGCCTAGTAGAGCTCATCCGGGTTCTTGGTAGTCTTTCTCACCTTCCTTCGTAAACTTACCTTAATTGGGCTGGGACTTTGCTGCAGCATCATGCATTCCCAGAATTTCCTGGGCTATATTTCTACTGCCTCTTTAGACTTTTTATACTCCTTTGCTCTCTCCTAACCGCTGACCTTGTAGACTGTTATCTACTATCTGCATGGTTTATAGACTTGCCCACCTTGACCTCCTGTGATTCACCACCCACTGTCTGCCTGTGCATTCACCATCTACTGTCTGCCTGTGGCTTGTAATAGTTATCAGTAAAGTAGAATGCAGTATTTGTGGTTGACACTGAGTAGCTGCATGTTAAAAACTATGACTTATTAAAGAGCATAGATTAGGCAGTTTGTCTTAATGATGTATTGGTGAGGATAATTATATAAGGAGCAATATTTTATTAGACAGGATACAGAGACACAAGTTATACTCATTTCGACTTATTTTATTAAAAGTTGTTACTTTAATACTTAAAACTACATATGAGTTACATGTAACATACATTATATCAAATAGTAGTTATTTGATCACATATTTGGCCTCTATTATTTTGTGCAGTCTTCAAGGGGAGGAAATGTCTTATTAGTCTTTGCTTAATAAATAATGGTTAGCTTCTTCTGAGAGAGAGGGAAAGACAGAGAGAGAACAGCAACAGAGAGAAGGAAAGAAAGCCCAGGTAAGTCACTGATCTCTTCTGGTTCATATACATTTAAATTTTCATCATATTACCAGCATATGTGGTATAATCGGTTTAATAATCAGCATGTGTATTCTGCAGCTAGCTAATATTCGTGATGAGACTCCCTTATTACTTATCCTTCTTGCTATGTTTGGTAGTCTTTCTCACCTTCCTTCGTAAATTTACGTACACTCCCTCAAATAGTGAAAGCTTAATTAGCATAATCAAAGTAATCATGATGTATTTACATATAACATATCAGCATCTCAGGGCTATGAGAGGTCACTGAAAGGATTGTTGAGTTTTGTATGTTTGCAGCTTAAGATTTTACAAGGGAGTATTGTTCTTGTAAAAAGCTTGTTAAATAATTCAATAACACAAACTTATAAAAGATAGTGTTATAGAATAGGACTAAATTTGTTCTTTTGGTGGGTATGACTAGACTGGACAGTGATAGGGTGCCATGACTGTACTGGGAAACCATCTGCATGGTATTTAATAAGGTAGACACTGCTCCAGGTGACTGGTAATAGGCCTGAGGAACTAGACATGTCAAGACCTTGGGCTTCCAGCATAATTTCTTTCCCATTGTCCAGCCACCATCTCCACTGGACCCCTTTCCTCTGGCACCTTTTAACCTACTTAGGATGAATTTTAGACCTTAAACTGATCTTACAGGCTATTGCCCAGGCTGGCCCCAGTCATCCTCTCTGACCTTACCTAGTTCTTTGCTCTGACAGGCATGCCCTCCATTCTCAAAATGCACATTGGCCTTTCCCACCTAGGATGTCTGCCTTCTTTATTCTGAACCTGCCTAAGGCACCTTTTAAAGTTAGTTCAAATTCCATCTCCTCTGTGATGTCTCTGTAGCCTCAGTAGTGGAAAGTTATCACATCTATGTTGAACCTTACGCCCTCTGTTAACTGGATTCCCTACTTGAAATTTGACAAATAGCATCAGGGATATTTATTATTGTTAGATGTGACCACACATTCCTAGAGTGCAGACTACTATAAGTAATTTGTGTCTTCCTTCAGTGAGTGACCATCTTTTTTCCATATGATAAATGCTGAATAAATACTTTTTGACTAATTAGCTTCATGCCCCTTGGGATCAGGTGTATTTAATTAAATGTATATCTTCATGTACCATATGAGTAATGGAAAAATCTTTTTGGAATGAAATGTGGTATAAATAAACAGTAATAAATTATTATAAGACTTGAAATGTTGTGAATCTATGATTTTTTTCCTCCATTTGGTATTTACTTACCCAAGAAGTATGAACATTTTAAATTAGCACGATTTGTGTTTTAGCTTTGGATTGACCTGGTTTCTGCTAGACTTCATCAGAGTGATAATTCTTAGACTCCAGTAGTTGAATATTCACAATATAACATACTTCCAAGGATCATTTCAGTATATTTAACTTACTTTTATCTCAATAATATTTATTTAGTATTCCTTGTCACAGTTATTACAAATGACAGCAAATTCAGCTAGTTAATCTGAAATGAGTTGTTGTACTAAAGACACATAAAATATTCTAATTAAGAATTCAGTAGATAAATAAGTCTTTAAAGGAGTTTTAGTCTTCCCATAGGCTTGCCCAATCTCATAGTGAGTGAATGAGAACTTGCCTTCTGTTGATGGTGATTGACTGCCACAGGGTCACTGACTATGAAGGTAGAATGTACTAAGTTATTGGTGTTCAGGAGTCATTGTATCCCTTACAGCAGTGGTCCCCAACCTTTTTGACATCAGGGACCGGTTTGATAAAAGACAAATTTTCCATGCAGCGGGTAGGGCAGATAGATGCACAGTCAAACGTCACTGATAATAATGATCTGTATTTATTGCCACTCCCCAGCACTAGCATCACCACCTCAGCTCCACCTCAGATCATCAGGCATTAGATTCTCATAACGAGTGTACAACCTAGATCCTTGGCATGTACAGTTCATAATAGGGTTCCTGCTCCTATGAGACTCTCATGTCCCAACTGATCTGACAGGAGATGGAGCTTTGCCCGCCTTCCACTCACCTCCTGCTGTGCAGCCTGGTTGCTAACAGGCCATGAACTTCTGGTCTGTGGCTCAGGGGATGGGGACCCCTGCCTTAAAGAACATCGAACAACATTTCATCCTAATATACTCAAAGCACATTTTTGGTAACAGTTTTATTGAAATGTAATTTTCACACTATAGAATTTATCCATTTAGAGTGCATAATTCAGTGGTTTTTAGTATATTCAGAGTCATATAACCATCACCATAATCAGTTTTAGAACATTTTAATTGCCTCCAAAAGAAACTCCAATAGCCTTTAGTCATTATTTCTCAATCTCATCATTTTCCACCAACCCTAGGCATCCACAAATCTACTTTCTGTTTCTATAGTTTTGCCTTTTTTGGCGAAATTTTGTATAAATGAAATAATCCAATACTTGGTCTTTTGTGACTTAGCGTAGTATTTTCAGGGCTCTTCCATTTTGTAGCTCATGTCAGTACTTTACTCCTTTTTGTGGCTGTACAATATTCTATTGTATGGATATCTTACATTTTGTTTATTCATTTATCCCATTTGATGGACATTTGGGTTGTTCCCACTTTTTGACTGTGATTGATGCTACCATGAACATTTGTGTAAGATTTTGTGTGAACATAGGTTTTCATTTTCCTTGGGTATATACCTAGGAATGGAATTTCTGGGTCATATGGTAACTCTTATGTTTAACCTTTAGAGAAACTTTCCGAAATGGTCATAACATTTTACAATACTAGGAATGCTTTACTCTAAGAAAATAGGATTATATTATACACAAACAGATTTCAACATCCGGATACTAGTACATTAACTCATATTTTTAGTTTTTCCCACTGATATTTTTTCTGACAGTTTTATTGAGGTATAATTTACATATAATATAATTCACTAATTTTAAGTGTACAGTTCAATGATTTTACTAAATTTACCAAATTGTGCATGTATCACTGTAATGTGCTAATGCATTCACATCGCACTGTGTGTGCATTTTCTCTCTATAGTTTCCATCAATCCAGTAAGAGCTCTCCTCTCCTTGTTATTTATTTAATTTATCCTTACTCATTTACTTTTGTGATTTATTAGCCCAAGTAGGTAAACCCTGAGAAAACTTTGTAGTCATCAAACACAAAATTGAGAAACTTCTTTCACCTCAATTTTTTTTTCAAGTCTCAGGAGGTTCACAATCCTATATCTTCAATTTTGAAATCAAGAAAGCTCTAAACACTGAAAAGTTTTTCATAACTCATTCAGTGGAAAAACCTGGCCTAAACTGTCATGTAGCTATATGTAATATTTATTTATTCTACTTAATGTGAATAATCATATGTCTATTCTAGAAATATTCATATTTGACTATGGGGTGCTATTCTAGGCCTCACTGGAGATAAGTTATCATAAATATATATTATTTTACCTTTTTAAAATCCAATAGTCCTCTCTAGGGTAGCATACCTTGCCCCAAGGGCTTCAGACATAGTCTCATAGGCCTGCATTTGGTTGTAACAACCAGTATCTCACAGCCTTTGTATCTGCTGTTCAAACCCATTCAACTCCTGTGGAGTGTTATAGGGAAATTAGAAAACCATTAAATACGTTTTACAAATTAACTCAAACTATGTGGAATTGCTCATATTCAACTGCTTTTGACTCACAAATTGGCATTTTTGTCTGGTCAGACCTGCCATTTCTCAGTGTGTCTATTTCACAGTAAAATAAGGGGGAGGGCAGCAGAAAGGGGAACACTGAGCATTGTGCCAAAACCAAGTCTCCACATGGGTCATATAAGAGCACTGGAGAGTTACCAGAGTCCCTGCTAGGATGTGGGGGGCACACGTGAGCAAGCATGAGGCACGTCCAGGGTGAGACAAGTGCAAAGGAGGCATGCCTGGACACTAAAGGAATGTCAGTTTCTGCTCTCAGTTTGCTTTTGTGCAGAATTGATTTAATCCTTCATTAGCTCTGTCTCTTCTTCATTTAAAAAAAATCCTCAAATCCTTTACTACTAGTGTGTATTCATACCTCTGCTTAGTACTTTGTCATTTTGAAATAAAATTATAATTAAGGGTTGACAAAGGAGAAAGTTGAAGCGAAGGGAATAAAGAATATGAATAACTCTCCATACAAATTCAGACCTTATATGTAATTTCAATTCATTACCTGGGCATTAAAAAAGGGAGAGGCAGCTTATCCTTTAAGCCAGCTTCTCATCCTTGGAAATGTAAAAATGCTAAGTCTGGTTCCAGAGGGTGAAAGTGTCATTCCTTGAATGCAAGAGGAGTGCATAAGAATTAGAATGGAAAAATAACAAAAAATGAGTTTAGGACACACGTGGCTTCATTCCAAACCTAACCCCATCATGGACTCAGAAGTTTGTGTGTGTCCAGTCTTGCCACTACCAGTGGTTCCCTTGCTGCCCCATGTCTCAAGTTGAAGCAGTCATCTCTTGAAGGTGTGGGCATGCTTCAGAGTCTTTGCCTCAGGATTTTATTTCTGCACTGCGGGGGGCATGACATTTTTTTTTTTTGAGAACATTGAAGTCACCAGTGCTGAAGTAAGGGACTTGCATAAAATGTTTGAGGACCCAGGTCATGGAAATAGTCTTATTTTTCATTATTAGTTCTTGATTTCATTTGAAATAAGTGTCACACGTGAGTGCATGTGGTTGACTTTACCTTAAAGAAGTAAAAGCCAACTCGATTCTTTAACACAAGTTCTTCAAAATCCTAATCAACTCTCTAAAAACGAATGTTATAAAAGATCAGATAGTAAAGTGGGACCTCATCAAACTGAAAAGCTTCTGCAAAGCAAAAGAAACTATTAAGAGAGCAGGGAGACAGCCCATAGAATGGGAAAAAAATATTTGCTAACTGTAAATCTGACAAAGGCCTAACATCCAGGATGTATAAGGAACTCAAATGTGCTGAAAGAAAAAAAAAACAAACAACCTTATTAAAAAATGGGCAAAAATATGAGTAGACACTTCTCAGAAGAAGATATACAAGTAGCCAATAGATACATGAAAAAATGCTCAGCCTCACCAATCATCAGTGAAATGCAAATTAAAACCACACTGTGATACCACCTAACTCCAGTCAGAATGGCCATCATCAATAACTCAAAAAACAAACAAAACAAAACAAAACAAAAAACAGATATTGGAGAGGATATAGGGAAAAGGGAACACTTCTACATTGTTGATGAGAATGTAAACTAGTACAACCTCTGTGGAAAACAGTGTGTCGATTTCTAAAAGATCTATGAATTGACCTTCCATACGACCCAGCAATCCCTATTCTGCGAATATACCTGGAGGAACTTAAATGAAAAGGATACCTGCACATGTATTTTATTGCAGCATTATTCACAATAGCAAAAACATGAAACCAACCATGCTGCCCATTGAAAGTGAACTGGATAAAGAAAACGAGGTACATTTACATGATGGAATATTATGCAGCCATAAAGAAAAACAAAATTATGAACTTTGCAGCAACTTGGGGGGAATTAGGGTCTATAGTACTCAGTGGTTTATCACAGAAACAAAGAACTAAGTACTGCATGTATTCACTGAGCCCTGAGCATTATTATACTATAGAAAGGGATTGGCAGTAGTGGGACACTGCCGTGGGGAGGGGGTGGGGGGAACACATAACACCAATAAGGGTACTCACATTTTACCTATACAATGACCACTTATCTATACCTAACCCTGAATCATACCCCACATCTTTAAAATAAAAAATAAAAGAAACAACAACAACAAAATCAAAAGTTAAAGACCCACCCAGGCCATTCAGATCTGTTTTTCAAAGCCCCTGATATGTTATGAAATAAAGAGATGACAAAACATAGTTGAAACTTGTGGTATATTTTAAATATATACATTTAACAAATTACTGCTTTTTAATAAAGAATGCCCATACAATATAACTTGTATGGACTCTTCCTAAGCAAATAAAGGATACAGTAAAAAGAACGGGCTCGGTGGCTCAGCCTGTAATCCCACGCCTTTGGGAGGCTGAGGTGAGTGGATTGCCTGAGCCTGCGAGTTCGAGACCCACCTGGGCAGGCGAGACTTCATCTCTACAATAAATCAAAAAAATTAGCTGGGCGTGGTAGTGAGCGCCTGTAGTTCCAGCTACTTGGAAGGCTGAGGCTGAAAGATTGCCAGAGCTGAGCAGGTCGAGGCTGCGGTGGCCGGGAGCGGTCACTGCACTCCAGTCTGGGTGACAGTGAGACTCCAACCTGTGTGATCCAGGAAAGGGATACAATGCAGACAACTTCTCCCTCTGTGCTATGGTGTCTCTCTGACTGTACCTGTAATCTCTTCAGCAGATAGTATGGAAAGTCTAAATTTAAGGCCCTTTAAATTGGAGGCCTGGGCCCAATGGCTTTATGACCGTGGGAAGGATCCTGGAGTTACCCTGAGCTGAGTCTTCAGGGAGCTTTCTAGAGCAGTTCTCATTACTGTATTGTTGCTGTGCGCATGTCATCACCTTAAAGTCTGTCTTCCTTCATCTTGCATTCTTTTCCTACTATAGCCCAAATCAACCAATAAATATCTCTCTCTCTCTCTCTCTCTCTCTCTCTGTGTGTTTTTTGATATAAGAATTTGGAATTTTTTTGTCCCAAGCTTTCATTCCTCCCACTTCTGCTGCTCTTTGTACTTTGGCCCCTGTCCCTCTCTGTGCTCTGAAATGGTTCTTACGCTGGTATAGTCTGGCTTGCATGGTTAGATATGATCAGGAAACAAAAACCCTTTAGTGGTTTTTGTTTTTGTTTTTCTTTTGAAAGGAATACCGTTAGGTCTTCCAAGTAGACAAGGGATTTAAAAAGGAGAGTTAGGCCAGTACTGTGGCTTATGCCTGTCATCCCAGCACTTTTGGAGGCTGAGGGGGCAGATTGCTTGAGCCCAGGAGTTAGAAACCAGCCTAGGCAACATAGTGAAACCTCCTACTCCTCTTTACAAAAAACCAAAAACAAACAAACAAAAAAACAAACAAATAAGCAAACTAGGATGGTAGTGTGCACCTGTAGTCCCAGCTCCTTCGGGATGCTGAGGATCACCTGAGCCCAGGATGTTAAGGCTGCCATGAGCCATGATCATTGTGATCAGGCCACCGCACTGCATGCAGCCTTGGTGACAGAGTAAGACTCTGACTAAAAATAAATGAACTAATAAATAAATAAGAATTAAAGCTTTACTTGATAGTTGTAAGAATCAAAGATTGGGGAAAATCAGGGAGGCTGCTATCTTAGTTGATAGATTCAGGAAAGGCCACAGTTGCACTAAGAATTTCAGCTGCTCACAGCATGAGAGGGTAATTATCAGGAGGGCAGCTAAATGACTGGAAAAATATACCTGCCATCTTCAGATGTCACATAATATGCTCATAACTTCAACTGGAGAATATTGACATCTCCTCTTCCCTTGCAGATCTTTCAAGATTGCACTATGGAGCCTTGCTCCAGGAAGTCAAGAACATGTAGTTTCTAGGCTTCCAGCCCTACCATAGAAAAGAAAGCTTAGATGGTGCTGAGAATCAGCAGGAACTGCCTAACACACACCCTTAATCACCAAATTGAATGCATTTTACTTTTTAAAATATTCTATCCTTGTATTGCTTAGTCTTTCTATGAGATTTTGTCATACCTGCAGCCTTTCTTTCCTCAAACGTTCCTGCTGAACTTGAACTTCCTCTCTGACTATTCCTAGAAATCTCCTGGCTATAGTCATTGGAGGATTTTCAAACAGGGAGCAGCAACATCAGAATTGTTCTTTAAAGGCTCCTTCTGGCAACCACATAGATAATAGGCTGTAGGGTACTGAGTGGAACTGGAGACCTGTGTCCATGTGAGAGATGGCTATGACTTTGACTAGGGATGTAACAGTGGAGATGATAAAAGTGGCAAAATATGGGGCATATTTTGGAGGGAGAGCCCATAGGAATTGCTAGTGAATTAAGATATTTGTGGAATAAATGGCATTAAAGTAAGTGGTCTCTTGGCTTCAGTCTCTTTGTTTCAGGTTTACCACCTTTTAAGTGTTTTTTCAGCCCTGTCGACAGATTAATTTTAAAGTTTAATTAAAATTCAGGTCTGATCACATGACTCTTATGCCCCATGAAACCTCTCCCTGTGCATAGATCACAGTACTCCATAACCTGGCTCATCACCTGGCTCACCTGAGCCCCTACCTGTCTGCCATTTTGCACCCTTCCCCATAACTCTTTACCTTCCCCATTCCAAACCTACAGCTCTGCAGACAGGAGAAACCAGGCAGATGAGGCTCCTACCCTGAGACTTTGCTGCTCCTTTCCCATCACGTCTCTTGCCCCCCAGCTGAATTTCACTCATCCTTCAGCTGTCACATCATTTATGAGCATTCCCTGTACTGGTGCTTCTGCCCTGGTAGGGCTATCTGCTCCCTGCTTTGAGTTTTCACTACACTGTAACCTCTCTGCTCTTTGTTTTGCTTCATGTAAAGTTAGAATGGTATCTGTGCTTTCTTTTATAAAGTAGTTGTGAGCATTCACTGGATTGATTGACTAAAGGAGGTAGAATAGCTTGGCACGTAGGATAGGAAGTGTTACCCTCAAAAATTGTTCACTATTATCATCTTGTGTAGCCTTCCTAATCTAGCCCACGTCACATTGTCTACTGTTTACTTCTCCTCCCAACTGAACTATGAATGTGCCATCGTCTTCATATCCTGAGCTCTTACCATAATTCTTCTCACACAATTAATCATCACCACTGTCATCAGCAGCAACCCCAGTAATAAGAGCTAACATTAATGAACATTTACTCTATGCCAAAAGCATTGGCACAGAGTGCAGTTATGAAGTTGCTGGATCCAGGATTCAAATCCAGATTGTCAGACCCCAGAGTTTGCTCTCTGGACCAACAGGATATGTCCCTTTCAAAACTAAAGTTGCCTAGTAAACAGTTAGAGGGATGAGTGGAAGGAAAGAACAACAAGGGAATTGAAACAGCTTTTTTCCTGCATCAGATTTATATAAAAATCCATCTTGAGAGAGTAAGTTCTGAATGGACATGAAGATTGTTTTGCATTATTCCATTTTCAAGGAGAAAGTATATTTTCCTTCCCTGGCTGTAGTTAGGGCCTGGGGGTGAGGAACTGCCTGCCACGTTCACCATCCTGACCAGTGAGTGTCTCACAGGTGCCATCTGTCAAAGAAGCTTGCTTTGGCAAACAGCTTAATTTCTGTTTGTACCATTCTGAGGACATCCGTCAAACCTTTCCATAAAGGCCTTCGCCTCATTCCATTTTCAGCCTCACTGATCACAGATTTTACCACTGAAGCTGAAAAAGAGAGTGGTGGATTTTGAAAACCCGCCCTCAAGGAGCAGGTGCACAGCCTTGTGTTTTCGAACACAAGGTTTACAGTCCTTTCCTTGGCAGCAAAATTAACTTTCACATAACCTCCATGTAACTGTGAACTTGGGGAGTTGTTCCAAGTTCTCCTGAAATGAGAGCCAACCGTGGGAGGCACAGACTCTGTGAAGTTTCAGTCAAGCTGTTTTATGCTGGAAAATCATGTCTCTTCCCCTCCCCTACCTTAATGATATTTTACACTTGCGTGGAATTCTTTGGGACATGTTTTGTATATACATTCTCATCAAATTCATGCACCTAGGAACAGACTGAAGCTGTTATTATTTCCATAAATAAACCAAGACTCGGAGAAATTAACATTTGTTCAGTTAATGAGTAGGAAGACCTGGATTTGAATCCTTGTCCTTGGTTTCTGAGACTTGTTCCGACTTCACTGTAAAAAATTTGCCAAAATAATCTTGAGGTCTAAAACTAAGTCATCTATTTCATGGTATTCCAGTCAGTTTTTGGTGACATTCTGGTTACCTAATAGATTCACAGCAAATACTTGTTAAACCACATAGGACAGAAGTGATGGAAATGTGATTCTGCAACCAGGAATGGAAACTCTCTGTAAGTCAGACTTTCTCACCAGCACCAACACCTTATCATCCTGGCTGTGATCTATCTAATCTGGGACAGATGTTCCTATCTTCCTTGGCTGGTGGATGATATCTTCAATACTCCACCATTGTGGGTTAACTTCTGAGTAAACCCTGAGAGGTTATGATTAAGGGCTGGAACAGAATTTTATTCACGAACGTTGGAGCCCTCAGTAATAGATTTCCTACATTGTGGTAAACAAATGTTCATCCTTCATATGACATAATGTCATAGACTCCATTCATGCTGGACTGTCTCCTGGGAAAGTTAAAGAGAGTTCCATTGCCCACAAATGAAATTGCTCAGGTACCTCAAACCAAAGGGTTCTGAAGAGACTTTTCAAATTTCATGGTTAAATAGCCTTGATTTTGATAATCTACTCTACAACATTCCCAGGGAGGCTGCATAAGCAGAAGACTGTTCTTTAAAATGCTGGGTCATTTGAAAAAAATTACTTGGGCTGAAGTAGAAAGTTGTCTCTTTTTTCTACCTCCCCCTGAGCAGCCTTGGCCGTTGGGCAACCCTTTGGTCAGAGTTTGACTGTTTCCATCTTCACCAGCTTTGCACATGCTGCACTTTGGCAAATGCAACCTTAGATATAGAATGAGATGGCTTTGGTTTGGAAATTGGCCATCCACACTGATAACAGGTATTAACTTAATCACCCTCAAATTGATAACAGGTATCTCCTGTGGAAACAAAGATAATTTGTTATTGATTGTGATCGTGTCTTCTGATGTAAACCGCAGGATTATTTTATCTTGTAAAAGGCTGGTGTCGCCTTAGACAAACTGAAAAACATAGTGAAAGGGGAGGAGTGAAGGAAGGGAGGAAAGCTCCCCACATACACACAAGATGTGTTTGCTCTATTGTTCTGTTACCTGCTTTCTCTAGAAACTTTATAGATTAGGTTTTATAATCCACTTTGAAATGTTTTCTGTTTTTAAAGCAGAAGCAATTTTTGCAGCTTTCAGGCAGAAGGTCATTTTATACAGAATGTTCATTCGTGTGCAACAAAGCTTATTTCTTCTACAGGAACAAAGAAATAATGAAGGCTCCTTAAAAGCTGTTTTTCTCTAAAGAAACAATCATCTTGATAGTTGGTGATTTATATGTGCCATTTCTATTGGAACTGAAAAGTAAAAACATTTGTATCAATAAGGATTACTGAATATTATTAAGCTTTCAGATATGACTAGCTGCAGTTGCAGCTTTGCAGGGTGGGAGGGAAAGATGTCTTGACTCTCTTCTTGTGTGTCTGGTTTATTGCCTGATGGTCATCCATTCATTGATGTAGCTTCTGCATAGGTCTCTGAGCTCTAGCTATTTCCAGAACTTTTCTCTTAATTGCTGTTTCCAGAACATTATCTTACCTCCAGAACTTTCTGTGAAATGTTCCCATTAGCTGGAACATTCTTTCAGCACCTTTCTTTCTCCTGAATACTTCCTGTTCTCTTTTAGAGCTCAGCTTAAATGTCATTTCTTCTGGGAAGCTTCCTTGGCCTCCCGACAGCATTCTTTGTCACTTATCCCTTCATATTGAAATAGATATTTTCCTTGTGTGTGTGTCCCTCACCATTCTGTGAACCACTTCTTGTTGTTTCATGGATCATTGGTGGTACCAGTCTGATACTTTGGGAAATAGTTATCTAATTACTGTAGCTACAAAGGCAGCAAAGATTAATCTACACTGTTACAGAGTCATAAAAACTCTATCTTGAGAACAGAAGGGAGGGAATGAAATAAAAATGTAAATTTGAGCATCTTACTTTATTTCTTTAACATAATCTTTCTTAAACAGATGATTTCTGACCCTTGGTATAAGAGAGGAGTGTTTGAGATTAATCCAGGGAACAAATCAATCCCATTTTGCCTGTGTTCCTGGAGACAACTTTTGATGTGCTAAGTGTCCTTAATGAGGGCAGAGTTTTTTCATTTTATTTCTAGGATTGATTGAGTTTGACATCTGTGACTGTGGAGACTTAGGTCTCCTCTGTCCTCACTTCTGTAGACTTTCAGCATGTCAAATTCAAGCCCTGCCATATAACGTGTTGCTGGGATAGCATTAGCCCCAGGTACACACTGATTGACAGAAGATGTAACTCTCTTTCTTCATCAAATTCTCACCCTCAAAACAAAAACCACTGAATATAAAGTAAGAAACAGTTGAACCTTGCCACACTGGGTAGAGTTGTGACAGTAATTACTACCACTCCTTGATTACTCCGTTTTGTCATTTGTCTGCACATTGAACACTTGTTGATTTGAGGAAAGAGTCTTGAGTTCTCTAACTCTGGTATTAATGACAATTTGATAAATAGCTCCAAGTTAGTCATCAAGGCAACTCAAATCTATGTTAATGATTATAGAGATTTTTTTAGAGTCCTCCTCAGTTGAGCTTAATCCTTAATTGAGAAAAAATTATTTATTTATTCCAGAAAAAAATGGCAGTAAAAATCCTACATGAGTATTAAATATGCTGTTATTGTCACAAAACATTAAATGAAAACCACTAAATATACTAAGTGTTTTGAAATCTATTAAATTCTAGCATCCTGTTCTAATAGCATTTGTAGGCCAAAGCATTTTAGCTTTAACATGAGAAATAAAAATACCTCTTTACTTTGCTATCCCATATGGTTTTTATATTTCTGTTTTGCTTTAAACACTTTCATCCATAATTGTCCCTCCCCCAATTTTACTGATTTTTATTTAATTTTTTTATTTGTGCAAAATTTGTTCATTCTGATGGAATCAGTAGGAATTGGGTAGCTAGGTACTTTTGTTGTATAATAACATTTTCCATTGCCTTTTTCACTTCTCATCGCACCTTTTTTTGGTATCTTTTCTCCCCTTGTTAAGCTAAAATGACCAGGAACAAAAAAATAAAATACAAGTAGAACAAAAAAATCATTTTCTTCTTCTGATCCAATTTTTACTTCACTCAGTGTCCAATTTTTCCTTTCTGGACCATGACGGAAAGCTTGACCTCTACCATGTCTTTAACCCTAGTCTTGATTTAAGTGTCATGGGAAGGAAATGGGACACTGTGCATTTTGTGGTGTTGTGCAGACATACATGGGGTCATTGTAACAAGAAATGAGATGTGATTTTAAATGAAATGCTTTAAAGTCCCTGTGATCCCCCTCAGCAGCTTCGCCTACCAAGTTATAAATACTATCCATGGTCCATGGCTTCTAGCATTTCTTATTTATAAAAATAGCTCTTGTTTATATTTATTTCACCAAAAGGGAAGAGTTATGTAGAAATATAAGAAGTCAGTGAAATGTGCATCAACTCATGAATTACAACCTTTTCACTTATAGTGTTTTGTTCTAAGGCTAGGATGTATATTTCAGTATATTGTTATCATTTTTATTGAGTAAAGAAATGTTTTGACATTAAAGGAGGGGAAAAAGATCTGTGGACAAAACTGCTGTTTTTTTCTTCCCTCAAAGCTCAGTTCAGCCGGGCTCGGTGGCTCAGCCTGTAATCCCGCGCCTTTGGGAGGCTGAGATAAGTGGATTGCCTGAGCCCGCGGGTTCGAGACCCGCCTGGGCAGCGAGACCTCATCTCTACAATAAATCAAAAAATCAGCCGGGCGTGGTAGCGCATGCCTGTAATTCCGGCTACTCGGAAGGCTGAGGCGGAAGGATCGCCGGAGCCCAGCAGGTTGAGGCTGCAGTGGCCGGGAGCGGCCACTGCACTCCAGTCTGGGCGACAGAGTGAGACTCCAATTCAAAAAAAAAAAGCTCAGTTCTGAAGACTGGAACCTTCAAAGTCATTTTTATTTCCAGTATTCAGTTTTAATTAAAAACCACATTCACAATTCTATAATCCCATCTGCGAATCCAAAGAGGGAATTCATATAAGAGAAAATTAACTTATTATTATTAAAAGGACACTGCCTTTTTAATAGATATAATAGAGTAACAGTTTTCCCCAGGCTCTGTGGCAGTTCCTTACATAATAACTAAAATATTTAGCAAATTTAATGGATTTTTTTCTATACGCAAATTTATTTTATTTTATTTTTTGAGTTGGAGTCTCTCTCTGCTGCCCAGGTTGGAGTGCAGTGGCACGCTTACAGCCACCGCAGCCTTGACCTGCTGGGCTCATGGGATTCTTCACCTCAGCCTTCCAAGTAGCTGGAACTACAGGCATGCCCCACCATGCCTGGCTAATATTTTGATTTATTGTAGAGATGAAGTCTCACCAAGTTGCCCAGTCTGGTCTTGAACCTGTGAGCTCAGGCCATCCTCCCAAAGTGCTGGGATTATAGGCATGAGCCACCGCGCCCAGCTGCAAGCTTATTTTTAAAACATAGTTCATTTGACTTAGATGATAATGACATTTGCTCAGGAAAGAGATATTATAGTCTGTTATTTTTCTACTGGCAAACATCAGAATTTAAAGTGGAATGGTTTTGACTTTGTTAGATGATTATTCAATGTATTTTAATTTTATTAACTATAGGACTTTCTGTCCCCAGGACTCTGTTTTAGGTAAATTTATGGCAGTCAGTTTCCTTCTTAAGTAACATTTCTTTTAAATTACTTATCTTTATAAGAGTACTACAGAGGAAAGGTTAACTGTCCTTTGTTCTTCCCACAAGGTACATACATAGTTCTTAATGTGCTGTTTGTCATGACTGTACTGCACAGTTTGAGGGGGTGTCCCCTGAATTATCCCAGAAAATGTAGACTGTCTCCTATTGACATTAGAGTACAGGTTGGGATAGCCTGGTGGGTGCTGCATGAAGGTATATCCTTTCACAGATCCCTGTTCCAAAGTGCTTATATACTTTACATGGGACGACTATTAAGTGTAACTTCTAGTTGATTGTCTTTTACTGAATCATATTTCTGAAAGCTTTGAAGTGAGAATAATGAGAAAATATATTTGTGGAAACAAGAAATACATGAGATAAGTTAAGTTAAAACAGGCATGCAGTACTTGCTTCTAGCAGCACATACACTAAAATAGGAACGATACAGAAAAGATTAATAAAGATGACATACAAATTCGTAAAGAGTTCCATTTAAAAAAAAAGTCATGCAGCAAATTTAATTTGAAGATGAACATAAAAACTGGACAGCAGGTTCAAATTCTCGTGTGCTGACTTCACTCAGTACAGAATGCAGTGTTCTGGCTGATCTTAGGAGTTAATGCAATATTATTGAGTAGTTTCCAGTGTGTTACCTTCTTGTGCCTATATCTTGTATTGCAGTGTTTGTGATCGGATTATATTTTATGTTATATTATGCAGGAATATGTTATATGGTGTGTATGATTATATAGTCTACATGTACATACATGCACATATATGTAAATAACGTATGTTATATGTGATATACATTTTATGCTATCCTCTTTCATGATAATTTCAGTTTGCCTTTCTTTTTATCTTGTTCTTTTATTTGTTGATCCTACACTACTTTATTGCTTTTTTTTTTTCCTTCCAAATTCTTTACTTTTTTCAATATTATCTGTCTTGGTTACTGTGAAGTTTTATTTTGCTCTTATATTTTGATCATTTGGATATTTTATCAATATTTTTTTCTCTGGATTCTCAATGCTGAGAAACCATTTAAAAGTCATTTTTTATATGTTTAAGTAAATAAATGTTTAAAATGTGTGGCTTGTTTTGATAATGTAAGTGTTCAGACTTACATTATTATGCATATTATGTATAATATTATGCATGTCTGAACACTTACATTATTATACACTTTCTATAAAGTTCAATATGCAACTGATTTCATGATACATGCATAGAAATTCTAAATCTGTTACAAAGATTAAGATAATTAAGCTCTCAGAAACACTGCCTGTCACTTATCTGTCAGTATCCACATCAATATATTTGCAAATTGCACCCTGTGGTCCCAGGAGACTGACAAGCTTCATTGACTGGGATGATTCTAAGAAGACAGTGACCTAATGAAAGCATGGGACCAACCTACCTAATCTCTATGAATAGAGACTCTTCTTATTTTTTTCTTTTCTATTTCTCATCGGCTCCATCTGATGTCTTAAAGCGAAAGTACACATGTACATAGATTTTTAGTCAGATAAATGAGAATTGAGAAACTCTGGAGTGTTGGTGGAGTTCATTCATCAGGCATCAGGAGTGAAGTAGGGAATGGGGTGAATGCTGTGTTTAACCAGTGGTTCTCAAACTTTAGTGGAACCTGGAGGTGATTCTGTCAAAAAAGATTGCTTGGTCCCAATCCCAGAGCTTGATTCAGCAGAACTGGGATGAGGACTGGCCTGAGAGTTTGCATTTCTCTACAGGTTCCTAGGTGAAACTGATATTGCTGATGGGGGATTGCACTTTGAGATTCACTGCTCTAGGGTCACCTCTTCATGGGTTTTAGGCCTCAGAAAACTGAGAGGGGAAGGGGCTTGCCCCAGATCTTACAACTGTAGTGAGTTAGCATCTAGGCTAGAATTAGGACAAGATCTTCTGACTCTGACCTCTAATGTTCTCTAAGGATCTGTTTTTTGATTGACCAGAGAAAAAACCCTTCTTGATCAACTGAAGGGAGTGTGGAAAATCAGATTTTCGTCCTGCCCAAATTCTAGTCTGTGAACAGTACTGTCTCTAGCTGGCCTGTCTCTTTCTTTGGATGTCCTGTGGAGAAGATGGGCTGTGGTATTTGGCATTGCTGCTAAAAGTTACCCCAGATATATTTTAGCATCTTCATTTCCACATCCAATTTAATAATTATTCATGGGACATTTGTCTGTAAATTTTCAACCATTTAGAGATTAATACTAATGTCATCATTTTTCAAACATGGCCTATTAAATTTACGCCCATATTATATCGAGAAAAAGCAAGTTAAAGACAGCATAGGTTACAAGAGTAACCATGGAAAAAATAGAAGTGGTGGAATTTTAACTTGGTTCTAAAGGTTTGCTTTTAGTTTGATGTAATTTCAGTGAAATATTATTTCACCAAATGAGAGTTTTGTGCAATATGCTCTAACCTATATATTTATGGTAGAAAATATCTTATTGTTGGCAAATTCAAATTAAAGTAAAAATGATTTTGATAGTTGACCTGTTGTCTAAATGAAGATGTCATGAAATTGTTTTCATAAGAATGTGAATTTGAATGTGAATTTAGTTGGCTAAGAAAAATTTAAAAAATTGTGTTTTTGTGGGTCCTGTGGATCGGTTCAATTTCAATGATTGCTTTATTGGGATGCAAATTGTCAAAATGGTATTGATGGGCCATAAAATGCAAATAACCATCACCTTATAATTATTTATTAGAACTGGGTGCAGAAAGAAATAACCTTGAATTATTGAAGAAATTAAAATAAGTACTTTTTTCCAGACCAATGGGGAAGAAAGCCCACTTAGAGTTGGACTGAATTCAATGTAATAAATCTTGACTATAGGCCTTCTATACCTAAGGACTGTATTCTTCCAGGTAGGTTTTGGATCTGCCCTGGGCCTCAAAAGCTAGTGTCTGAATTTTTATGAAAATAGATTCAGAATGTGTGTGTATTTATAACAATAAATATTCATTGAAAGAATTATGTCGAATGATGAAGGCAGAAGCTGAATTTTGACACTGATGGTATTATTTCCAGGATAATGGGAACAAAGGTACCAGGTCGAAATGCATATATGCCATGATATAATCTATCATTTCTGGTCAAGGGAGAAATCTCAATGTTTTCATGCTGTAGAAATGGGATCCCAGGCACATTTCTGATCCTTAATATTGTGTTCTGTCTTTTTAGCGTCTTGTGGAAGCTGCAGAAGAGGCACACCTGAAACATGAATTTGATGCAGACCTACAGGTAATTGATTATATAGTTAAATTGTTTTGTGTGTTTCCTGACAATAATTGGTATACCAGGAATGCCAGTTTTTAGTGATTGGGAGAGAAAGGCTTTAAAGAGGATGGTACAGAGTTGGAATAAACGTGCCTATTTCTTGACAGGTCAGGATAGCAATCCTCAACCACTTTCTACCAGTGATAGTTATAGTGGGTGATGCCAAATACTCACATATGTGTAACCAGATTTCAGTGAACTTTTCCCTAGTCTGGGTGAGTTAAATCAGTCAACTGACAATAATCATGAGTTCCCTCAATGACTGGCTGCATTTTGAAGTGCAAGTGACTGAAAGCAATATTGTGATGGATCTAACCTTGATGCTAGGATTCAAACATCTATTTAATTAATTTCTTGCAGTAAATCATACCTGTTTTTGGTTGAGAAAGATTTTGATGTTGATGTGTGTACAAAACATAAAGGCAGCAAGTGAATTAAATAATACTTGGAGGTTCCTTTGGGTCCCTTCTGAAATAACTTTCATCTAAATTGGCATTTTGAGTTCTATGGCTTTTCCTCACTGCTAGGAAAACAGAAGGAACAAGGAACAAATCTTACTTTTAAGATTTAAAGATTTGCTTTAAATTTGCACTTTGCTAGAAGATATCCCCTTTAGTGGTGACAATTAGGAGACAGTATTTACTTTCCTATATTTTCATTTATGTGGAAAAGATAAAGGCAGACATAAATCTTTAAGCACAAAAAAAGATGGCAACACCAAAGACTGCTGCTGGCTGTGTCCTTCTCCTGAGGATGAGGTCTTATCATAACTCTCATCTATATTTTTTGCCTTGTGGGTAAAAGAATGCACATTCAAATGGACTGCAGAAAGTTTAATAAAAGAAGTATTTTCAAATGTGTGGTCAGGGTTAAGGGAAACCAACAGGCAATGGTGTTGAGAGAAACCAACAAACGGTGGGACACCTCAGCCAGCTATACTTCTGACCTGAAGCAGCAAGGGAAGTAGTGGTTTTCAGAGTCCAGAGAAAATAGCTATATTGATAGAGGAGTGTAGCCACCCATGGGGAGCTTGCAAGGATGTAATTTACAGGAATGATAACACTCTCCTGCTTTCTTATTTCTTGCTGGTATCCACCGCTGGCTGACTTCAACTGATAGCATAGTTGATGTTGTTCAGCGTCTTGAATCATTGAGCTGGATGGAGAAGTTTGAAGAAAGAGTCTGGAGGGGTAAACAAAATATCAAGTCTATCATCTGGGGGTCTTTTTAGGCATAATACCCAATATATGAAACAAACAGAGCCAGAAGTATTGCCAAGCATTTTCTACTTCCCCCTTCTACTTCCAGGGAGATGTAGAAAAACACCAGGAGCTGTTGGTACCATTGGGAGAGGAGTGGGAAGCTGGCCCAACTCTTTGAGCAAAGTTGCTGAGAAAGGGCAGATGATAGAGAGAAGAACCTTGAACATAGTGAGAATTCCCTCACATCCCTACAGCCATGCTCACATGATGGTTTCACCAAGACCTAAAGGCATTTACTGGCCACATTTGTCTTCATTGAGCCTCATCTTCAAAGGGTTTGGACTTCCTAGAATGGGCCAAAAGGGATTCAATGAAAGCATCAGAAAGCCCCTTTGTAGGTGTAAATGGTATAAGGACCTCTTGAGTGCATTACCAAGGGAAACCGACTGTTCTCAGGAATTCCTGAAGTCTTTTAAGAAATCTTCTGGTTTTAAATGACAGAAACTCAACCCAAATCAACTTAGATTTCAATAATGAATAAAATAAGAATCCAAGACTCCATGGTCCACTCTGATAATAAATAGACAGACATATAGGTGAATAGATAAATGCATACATAAATGAGGAGAGAAAGTTCTTTTTTTTTTTTTTTGAGTTGGAGTCTCACTCTGTCGCCCAGGCTGGAATGCAGTGACACATTCTCAGCCACCGCAACCTTGACCTGCTGGGCTCTGGTGATCCTTCTGCTTCAGCCTTCCAAGTAGCTGGAACTACAGGCACGTGCTACCACACCTGGCTAATTTTT
>NW_007245713.1:861670-881165 GCF_000164805.1 Carlito syrichta
GTCTCGCCAAGTTGCCTGGGTGGGTCTCAAACCCACGGGCTCAGGCAATCCACTCACCTCAGCCTCCCAAAGTGCTGGAATTGAAGGCTAAGCCACCGAGCCTGGCCAAGAAAGTTCTTATTAGATCATCAACTAATACATATAGAAGAAATGATGGAGTTAGATAATGACAGTAATTGTTGAGGCAAGAATTCATTGAATGCTGAAACTAGTAGGCAGAAGTTTGATGAGGAACAAGACATTACAGTCTCATAGTATCTGCCCACAAATTACTTATCAACTACAAGGAGAAAAACAGTAACTTTATTGTGGACAAAACCTTGCAGACACCACCTTAAACAAGTAATCAAAGTTAATGTCACCAAAATGAGACAAAATGACATCGAGTGCCTTTAGATGTGATGACCTGGAAAAATACATTACTTTTATATAGACTTCTCGCCCAAAACGTGTAACGTAAATCTAATCATAACAGCATGTCAGATAAATCTAGATTCAGGAACATTCAACAAAGTAACTGGACTCTTCTTCAGAAATGTCAAGGTCAAGAAGAAGAAAGAAACATTGAGGATTTGTTTGAAATTAAAAGAGATTAAAGACACATGACGACTAAATGCAATGTATGATCCTGAACAACAACAACAAAAGGTTTGAATATGAACTGTGCATTAGATAATAATATTGTGTTAATGTTTAAAATTACCTGTACTGTGATTACGTTAAAGAACATCCTATTCTTTGGTTTTTCTGGACCAAACATTTGGATTCATTGGTCCAACAGGAAGGTGTGGGTTTGCAGTTTGAGAAACTGTTTTGTAAAATCTGGTATTTGTGGCTCACATAGTCAATTTTACGCTGAGATCAGTTTTTATTAAGGATAGGTGGGCTGGGGCAATGGAGGGAATGGTATGGCTGACTTGAGGGGATTATTTATCCTTCATCAGAGGAAAAATGTTCTGTGGTTTAGTTCAGCTCATGTAGAGATGCTCTTTTCTGTTCATCTGAAGCTATTGTTATTTTTGAAGAATGTTCTGATTTTCTATTATTGAAACTTGACAATAAAATTCTGGTATAGCACAGTGATTCCCTGTTGTCAAAGGTGATGCAGTAAATGTGAATGCAGCACTGGCATCTCTCTTGAAAAAACTTGGCACCAAGAAAATGAGTCTCTAGTTTATGATCTCTTGGGAATGAGGGAAGGGAGTCCAACTTTTCCACCCCACTTACTTGTTCTGTATGTGAACAAGAAGAATATAAGGGGGTACCACTGTGGTCTGAGCACAACAGTAGATGTTGAAATAATCTGACAGTGTTACAGAGTATCATTCACTATCTGGACCTTAGACCTCAGTGAACTCTTCTCTAGGTCAGAGTAAACCATGTGTGCTTTGGTGGAAACCTGTAACAAAGAGGCCTTTGATGAAATGGATGTGCATGAAAGAATTCGTTTCAGCTTAGATGAAAGTTTTGAAGCTGCTGAAGCTTCTATGCTATTAAATGCAAGTCTGTTAACAGCCCAGGTGTCAGCCCCATTGCTGTTACCGAGGTGGCAGTTCTGTGTGCTAGCTCTGAGTTTATTGCTATGATGGTTCCATTAGAGCTGATCAGTTGTTGATCTGGGTTCCACTGGCCTCTCACCAACCCCTGCCAGAGTATTGTTTTTATCAAAAAGATTTCAGACTATCATCTGCTCACCATTAAATAATGCTGAAGAGGACCCTACCCTCTTAACTCAGGAAAAGCAGAAGGATCCGAAAGTCTGTTTTCCTATAGAAAACAAACAAACAAAAAAAACCCCACCAAAAAACAAAAAGCATTTTGCAAAACTTCCTAAACTGTGTAGTTTCAAGTTATGTGGGTCTTAGCTTTCTCCCTCCTAAGAAAAGAGATCTACCCCTTCTCTCGCTTTTGATTGGAGACTTTGCATCATTGTATCATTCATGTGCTTTTAAAAGTGAAGCTTATCTATCATTGATAGAATAATCAAAAAGTTACAAAAATAAAGTTATGCCTCCTTTATTGTCAGGATTTTAAACCTCTTACAGTCTCTTCAGAGGTTTAACTTTTCTCCCATGGTCTTGTCAACCTGACATCTGCAATCTCCTCTGTAAGGTCCTTAAGCATGGCATAGGATTGTTAGTTCTTAACAAAAACTATATTGGGGCAAGATGCAAAATGAAGCCTCTAAAGGTGAGCATGTGTGAACAAACCAAAGTGCAGAGTCCTTCATAGAAACCAGGCCTGCCTGGCGTTCATTAGTGGGGTAGGGTAACTTTCTTTTGTACGCTGGAATCAGCTCAGCCCTCTAGTTTTTCTCCTTTTTATGGTGGTCTGTGTGTTCTAAATTGGTCTTCTCTTGGTCTAGTTTTTTATTCCCTGACCTTGAGTGCCTTAGATGTTCCATTGGTACAATTTTCAGTCACATATGATGACAGAGGTCTTGTTAAAATGGCATCTCTCCCTTTTTTACTTTATGGCATGAATTATAGGCTTTTATTGAAACATTGATAGTTGTAGTGAAAATAGTTTTTAAAAATACTATCCTGTGTCTTAATTATCACATGTGATTATTTTAGTGTTTCTCTTTCATAATTTTGATGGCAAAACTCAATTCCGGGGAAGGAAGAATGGGGACCCTACCCTCAAATCTCTAGTCATTGATGAATTTCCAGAAAACTAGGTCTACACATCTGGTATAACTCAGAGAGAATGCCTTTCCCCTCTCACTTACTCTTTCTTTTTGGGTTTTTCCACTGGCAGTGAAAGAGAGGAAAAAAAGTCCTTTTGACAGTTTACTAAAAACCTGCTTATCTTTGAACTGCAAACATATTTTCTTTGAAAGCTGTCTCAAATAAGTGCCAATTGCACAGAGCGGGTGTACAGCAGAAAAAAATGTAATTTTGAATTGTGTATACTGCAGAAGCTTTTTTCATTACAAAGTTTTCTATAATAATTTTTCTTTGTTGTTTTGTAATAGAAAAAAGAATCTTGGTGACATTGAGAGGGATAACAAGTATGAGATGGAAAGAAACTGGGGGGATGTCCCCTCCTGATCATCACCAAGATTCAAGAGCCTATCTTGAAGAAAATTAGTGGCCTGATTTCAATCTTGGGGTGAGGAGTTTGGAGTGGAAGGGATATAAAGGCTGTTTATAGGAAATCTCTGAGATGACATGACTTCTGATGCTTCCTAGTGCAGCTTTCTCCACCTCCTTGCCCATTGTCATGGGAGCTTTGTGTTGAAGGAGACTCAGGGAAGGAGACAATAGGCAATCTTGAAACCCCAGCATTCTCTGTAGAACTTTTAACACCATACCCTGGGAAAAGGAAGTCTTTCTAGAAAAGGATGAGAAAGGACAATGAGAGAGTGATGTCAGCAAGCTGGCTGAATAAAATTTCTTAGTGCTTGTCTCCCCACCAGTGACAGCAAAAACAATGAATAAGCAATTATATTTTGATGAAAATAAGTACAAAAGAGTGTCAAAGTACACCAAAGGAATTACAGAAAACCTGTAGAGCACAGAAATCCAGGATGGACACATAGAGAATGGAAGGAAACCCCTTTCCTCCAGCACCCCATTTCCAACTGGGGTCAGTTCAGAATCAGAAGGGACAGCAGCCCCCATTACCACTATAGACATCTGCAGTCCTCTCCTCTGGGAGCTCCTACTGACTTCACAGGTGCTAAGCTCAGTGAAAGTGCTGGCTAGCAGCCACATAGAGAAGGAGCTACCACTGGATTCTGCCTCCCCAACCCTCACCCCATGCATGGCACATATGACTGCTGTGTTGCACTGCTTTGGAACCAGAACCACTGCTGGAGTGTGTCCTGCTCCGGGGGCAAGTAGCCATGACACCCTTTCATCCCTGAGGCTTTTTTGTCACTGAACCACCTTGGCTTGGTGGCCCACCATCCTTGAGCTGAGCTGCTGCTATGACCTAACCTATGGGGCCAAGCTGCTCTACCTTCTACTCCCAATCACTATTATGCTGTGTGCCTGGGCTGAAGCACCACCATGCCTCCTGGGGAATAAGTGCCTTGTCTGAAATGGTGCATACCACTTTCAGAG
The DNA here is from genome assembly GCF_000164805.1 of Carlito syrichta. Classification (NCBI taxonomy): domain Eukaryota; kingdom Metazoa; phylum Chordata; class Mammalia; order Primates; family Tarsiidae; genus Carlito; species Carlito syrichta. Next base: position 865,741 of record NW_007245713.1, read on the forward strand.
AAATGGAACCTTACCCTATCTTCCCTGAAGCAGGACCAGTTTTGTGTCTTGCCCCACAGGGACAGAGTAACAGCTACAACCCAACCCCCTGGGCCTGAACTGGTGTGGGGGGTGCCTCAGAGTCATAGACCCTGGCTTGTGGGCATCTACATCCAACCCTGCCTTGGAAAGTGAACAGACACCCTAAAACCCAGGTGCAACAGCAGGCTTGCAAGACCCTGAACCCAGGACTCCTGCTCCATGGCTGCTCTCCAGGGCTTCGTTTATGTTCTGGATTCCAGTACTGCTGTAGCTATTTGTGGGCTCTGTCAGACCTGACATCAAGAAGGATTCTCTCAACCATGACTCCCCATTGTGTGGAAAATAAGAATTGAAGGACCTCAAAAGATTTTTGTCACCAATGACCCTAACAACTTATACTGCTGCCACCCCTGCCACAAACTCTACAGCCAAGGCCACTGAGGTACCCACAATCATTGCTGATGTTGTTTACAAATGAAGAAGCTACACAGTGGTTAAACCACTGCATCTGTTCAGAACCAGAGCCACTAAACCTTTCTCAATCAGCACAGTGAGACCCATCTACAGATGAAAGCTTTTCCTGATAAAAATCACACTGTAAAGTTTAGAAGAGGTGATTATTCCACCAGATGTACAGACATCAATGCAAGGACACAAGAAATATAAAAAAGCAAGTAAACATGACAGCGTCAAAGAAACACAATAATTTTCCAATGACTTATCCCAAAGAAAAGGAAATTTGTGAATTTCCTGTAAATGAATTCAAAACAGTGATCTTAAGGAAACTCAGTGATATATAATAATACAGATAGACAATTCAACAAAATCAGAAAAACTGTTCATGAACTTCAACAGACAGCAGACTAGATCAAGCAGAAGAAAGAATCTCTGAACTTGATGATAAGTCTTTTGAAATTGCCCAATTAGAGGAAAAAGATGAAAAGTGTAAAGATAGCCTATAAGACTTGTGGATCACCAATAAGTGAACAAGTATTCACATTATGGGAGTTGCATAAAGATAAGAGACAAAGATAGGAACAGAAAGCTTATTTAATGAAATAATTGCTGAAAACTTACCAATTCCTTGGAAAGATAAGGACATCCAGCTCCACGAAGCTTAAAAGTCTCCAAACAGATTCAACCCAACGTGGTCCTCTCTGAGGCACATTATAATTAAACTGTCAAAAGTCAAAGACAAAAACATAATATTAAAACTAGCAAGTGAAAAGTGCTAAGTCACATATAAGGGAAATCTCCGTTAGACTGTCAGTGGATTTCTCAAGAGAAACCTTGCAAGCCAGGAGAGAATGAGATGAAATATTTGAAGTGCTGAAAGAAAAGACTGTTAATCAAGAATACTATACCCAGAAAAGATGTCTTTCAGAAATAAAGGAGAGACAAAGTCTTTCCCAGGCAAGCAAAAGTTGAGGGAATCCATCACTACAATACCTACTTTATAAAGAATGATTAAGAGAATTCTTCAAGTGGAGACAAAAGGATGGTAATCACTAACATGGCAACAAATGAAAGTGTAAATTTAATCAAATCCAGAATACTTCATTACTTTTATGTTGCTCTATAAATCGTTTATGTCACTAGCATGAGGGTTAAAAGTTTTAAAACAGTCAAAAATAATGATAGTTATAATTAGTTGTTAAGAAATACTTAATAGAAAAAAATTTAAATGGTGACATCAAAATATAAATTGTGGAGGAGAGAGTAAACATCTAGAAAATTTGTTTGCAATTGAAGTTAAGTTGTTATTGGGGTAGAATAGTCAACTATAACTATAAGATGTTTTCTGTAAGCCTTATGGTAACCACAAGGCAAAAAGCTATAGCATATACACCAATGATAATGAGAAAGAAATAAAAACTTAGCATTATAGAAAATAACCAAATTTCAAAAATAAATGAGAGAAGAAATACACAAAGGATTTACAGAACAGAACACTGTTAATAAAATGACAAGAGTGATTCCTTGTTTGTCAATTATTTTGAATGTAAGTAGATTAAATTTTCCAATCAAAAGCTATAGATTGGTTGAATGGATAAATGACAACAACCAAAAGATCCAGCGATATGGTATTGCAAGAGACCCACTTTAGCCTTAAAGACTTACATTGGCAAAAAATGAAGGAATGAAAGAAGCTATTTTATGCACCTGTCAACTAAAAGAAAGCAAGAGTGGCTGTACTTTTATCATATCAAATAGTCTTCAAGTGAAAAGCTGTCACATAGACTGGTGGAACAGAATAGAGCCCCAAAATAAATCCAAACGTACGTGGTCAAGCAATTTTTGATAAGGGTATCAAAAAGACTCAATGTGCAATAAGTAGTCTCTTCAATAAGTGGTCTTGGGAAAACTGGATTTCCACATTCTGAAGAATAAAATTAGACCCTTATACCATACACAAAAATAAACTCAAAATGGATAAAAGATCTTAATATAAAATTGGAAACCTTAAAACTTTTAGAAGAAATCATAGGGGAAAAACTCCTTGACAGTGACCTTGACAATGATTACTTGGATATCACCAAAAGTTCAGAGTATAAAAGCAAAAATAAATAAATGGGACTACATCCAACTTAAAAGCTTCTGTACAGCAATGGAAACAATTAACAAAATGGAAAAACAACCTGCAGTCTGGGGGGAAAAGTATTTGCAAACCATATATCTGACAAGCAATTAGTATCCAAAATTTGTAAATAATTCATATAACTCAATAGCAAGAAAACAAATAATTAAAAATGTGCAAAGGATTTGATAGACATTTCTCTAAAAATGGCATAAAAATAGACAACAGTCACATGAAAGGTGTTTAGCATCATGGCGCATCAGAGAAATGCAAATTAACAGCACTATAAAATACCATCTCACACTTGTTAGAATAGCTATTATTAAAAAAATAGAAAAAAAGTGTTGGTGAAGATATAGAGAAAAGAAAACCCCTATATCTTTTTGGTAGGAGTGCAGCTTGGTGCAGCTACTATGAAAAACAGTACAGACATTACTAAAAAAATTAAAAATACAGCTACCCATATGACCCAGAAATTGCTTTTCTGGGTAAATACCCAAAGGTAATGAATTTGCCACTTTATAAAGATACCTGCAGTCACATGTTCATTGCAGCCTTATTCACAATAGCCAAGATATAGAAACAACCTAGGTGTCCATCAATGAACTAATGGATACAGACAATGTGGTATATAATATATATACAATGAAATACTGTTTAACCTTTAAAAAGGAGGAGGTTTTGCCCTTTGCTACAACTTGAACGAACCTGGAGGACATTATGCTAAATAAAGTAAGCCAGAAATAGAAAGAAAAATATTGCATGATCTCACTTATATGTGGAATCTTAAAAAAAAAAATCAAAAATAAAACAGTGGTTATCAGGGTGGAAGGGAGGAAAGTGGGAGATGTAGGTCAAAGGATATAAATTAACAAATATGTAGGATGTACAAGTTGAAAAATCTAATATACAACATGAGGACTATAGTTAATAACAGTGTGTTGCATTCAGGATTTTTGCTGAATGAGTATATTATGGCTGCTCTTGCCACAGGGAAGGAGGATGGGTGACTATGTGAGATGATAGATATATTAATTTGTTCTACTATTGTAACTATTTTACTGCATGTATATAACTTATAACATCAGGTTGTATACCTTAAATATGCACAATAAAATTTATTTTTAAAAAAGGAAGGACAGTGGAGGAACAAACAGCAGAAGAGAGCCTTCTTATTCTGGCAGCACATTTTTTTTTTTTTTTGCTGGAAAAAGGGGCTTTTGCCCTGGGGAAAAACTGTCATAAACAAGAGCAACGGAAGGGTTTAGTAGAAGTACTTCCTGAGTGGGGGAAACAACTATTCTCATGGGGATTTTTGTGCATTCTGGCCAATTCCAGTCCATCCTCCTCTACTTTGAACAAGGTGTTAAGCTCCTAGCTGTGGGGGACAGGAGGAGCAAGGAAAACTGGGCCCCTTAATTAGAAATAGTGTTTTTCATCAAGATAGCTAATTGGCTTTTGTGCAGTAAACAGGAAAAATAGGGGTCATATATGCATGAGAAATAATGAAAAGAGAAGGAAATTTCACACTCTGTGTTAAAATATATGCCATGCCCCTACCTCCCATCTGACTGAAGAAAACATGCCTATTGTTTTTGGTTTTTTCTTTTTATCAGCTTGGCAGGGGGTCGCAGTTAGTCTTCATCTTAAGATCTTATACTAGAGGTTTCTTAGGACTCGCCACATGTCATGTATTCGCAAGACTCATGTATAAATAGTTTATAAAGTATCTTTAAGTGTGAGCATTTAAAGAATAAAGCCATTTCTCAGTTGTTACATACACACACCCTATGCGGATACACACTATGATTTTTGTTCATTTGACTAGATATTACAACTTGTAATAAGGCCAATGTCATGACTTTGAACTTTGTGTTAATCGGTTATTTGGTAGCCTCACATGCTCATGACCCTGACTGTTGGTCATGAGAGAGTGAAAGAAGAGGCAGTGGGTGGAAGCTCAGTTTGATCCAATAGTGAGAGCTTTGGCCTGGAGGTCTAAAAATTTAGTTTCTGTTTTTTTATTTTCATTAAAGCTGGACCATTTTCTTGCTCGAGGATCTCCTGCCATGGCTTCTTTGCTCATCTATAAAGGGATGCGCCTGTAATGTCTACTTGACTTCTATGATTGCATCTTGCTCTCAGATACTGCAATTCATTTGGTCAATAGTTATCAATGGCCTCTGGTGTATCCGGCACTGTACTGTGGATATTGTCGGAGGTAGACAGACAGCATTGTCTTTGTTCTTCTGGAACTTGTCATCTAATGCGTCAGACAGATATTAAGGGCATGATGACATTCAATTGTGGTAAGTGACGTGAAAGAAAAGTACAGGATCACATGACAAGGAGACCTTACCTAGTCTAGGAATTCAGGGGACCTTGTACAGTATAGTACATGACAAGGAGAACTTACCTAGTCTAGGAATTCAGGGTACCTTGAGGCAAAGTTCCAAAGGATGATGAGTCTGGATCAAGTAGAGCATCTAGCCACCCCCTCACCCCCCGGCCCCAGCTAGGAGAAATCTCTGCAAACTCAGACAACTGGTAACAGTTATTTTCCATAAGTGCAAAATTAAAATAACCTAACTGATGAGACCTGTAAAACCAAAAAGTGACTGGGGCAGATTTCAATCAATGTAGAGGTTTATTTTGCCATGGTTGAAGATGCACCTTGGAAAATGGAACACAAGTTACAGCAGGATCTCTGGGAAAAAGATGGGGAGAGGGCAGGCAATGTGTCAGTGGCTGCATTCTTGGGAAGCTCTGATTAGTTAGCATTTAGTGAATCTACATTTTAAATGTGAAAAGAGGGGTATAGAGGAAAAGTCAATTGTGTATTCATCTTGTTCTCAGTAAATGTACATTTTACAGAAGATGAAGTAAGCATGTGAAATTACAACTACCTGAGAATGAAAGAAAAACCTTCATTCCCACCCCACCCCCCAGTCCCAAGTGACTCAGTTCCCAAGCTTAACTTTCCCTTTGGCATAGTGAATTTGGTTTTCCCAGGTTCTGTGTTTTCCTTTTACAGACCAAACCAGAATGGAGTCAGTCATGCCATATCATCACGCTGAAATTTTAAGGAAGTAGATAAATCCCCAAACAGATCGGTTTTTTTCTCTGAAATCAGAAGATTCCAGTCTACCTGAGTCAGTATATTTAATAATCCTCTTCTTTAACCCTTACAAAAAAGTGTAACCTGCAGTAACCTACTATTAACTAATCAGATTTTTTCTCTATTGTTTTGTTTGCTTGACCTCTTTGTACAAAACCCACTGCCCAGTGGAAGTGCTCATTCTGTTTTGTAGAATGGAGGCTGGCCTAATTCATGAGTCATGAATAAAAGTCAATTAGAGCTATACCTAAATTTGTTATAATTTTGTCTTTTGACAACTCTAATGACATTTTATTTTTTCCTCTTTAATGTTGCTTATCATTTCCTATCTTGTTAATTTTATTCACATAAGTGTCCATTTGTTGCTTAATTTAACATTTATTCAGAACTCAGTATATACTAAGCCCATTTGTAAGTTATGGGACTCCCACAAACTGAGAGGTGACCCTAGCACTCCAGAAAAGTTCTGTCTAATACATAGGCATGTAAACAAATAGCTAAAGTATAATACGAAGAGTAGTTAACCAGTTAAAGTATAATTTGAGCTCAGTGAGGGTGGGACTGATTGTTCTTCAATATTTATTTATTCATTCCTTCATCCAGCAAATACAGGCACACCTTGTTTTATTGTGCTTATCACCATTGCTCTTTGCAGATATTGCATTTTTTTACAAATTAAAGATCCACGGCAATTCTGAGTTGAGCAAGTCTATCAGTGCCATTATTTTTCAGCAGCATGTGCTCACTTCGTGTGTCTGTGTCACATTTTGGTGATTCTTGCAATATTTCAGACTTTTTTATTATTATTAAATCTGTTATGATGATCTGTGATCAGTGATCTTTGATCACAGTTACTATTGTCGTTGTTTTGGAGTGCCACAAACCATGCTTATATAAAATGGTGAACATAATTAATAAATATTATGTGTGTTTGGACTGCTTCATAAACCAGCTGTTCCCCTGTCTCTCTTCCTCTCCTTGGACCTCTGTATTCCCTGAGACACAATATTGAAATTAGGCCAATAAATAATCCTAAATATTGAAGTGATGAAAGGAAGAATCACATGTCTCTCATTTTAAATTAAAAGCTAGAAATCATTAAGCTTAGTGAGGAAGTCATGTCAAAAGCTGAGACAGGCTAAAAGCTAGGCCTCTTGTGCCAGTTAGCCAAGCTGTGAATGCAAAGGCATTGTTTTTGAAGGAAAATAAAAAGTGCTACTCTGGTGAACACATGAATGATAAGAGACCAAAAGAACCTTATTGCTGAATGGAGAGAATTTGAGTGGTCTGGATAGATGATCAAACCAGCCATGACATTTCCTTAAGCCAAAGCCTAATCAAGAGCAAGGCTCTAACCCTCTCCAATTCTGTGAAGGCTGAGAGACATGAATAAGCTTCAGAAGAAAAGTTTGAAGCTGGCAAAATTTGGTTCATGAGGTTTAAGGAAAGAAACCATCTCCATAACATAAAAGTGCAAGGTGAAGCAACAAGTGCTGTTGGAGAAGCTGCAACAAGTTATCCAGAAGATCTAGCTAAGATCATTGATGAATAGATTTTCAGTGTAGAAAAAAAACCCCCTCTATTAGAAGATGACATCTACAACTTTCCTGGTAAGATAGGAAAAGATAATGCCTGGCTTCATAGATTCAAAGGATTTGTTTTTTTGTTAAGGGCTAATGCAGCTGGTGACCTTAAGTTAAGGCCAATACTAACTGACTGTTTCAAAAATATGAGGGCCCTTAACATTTACGCTAAATCTACCCAGCTTTATAAATGGAACAAAGTTTTGTTGACAGTACATCTGTTTGTAGCATGTTTACTGAATGTTTTCAGCCCATTCTTAAGTCCTACTGCTTAGAAAAAAAATAAAAAATTCTTTCCAAATATTATTGCTCTTTGACAACACACCTTGTCACCCAAGTTCTCTGATGGAGGTGTACAAGGAGATTAATGTTTTCATACCTGCTAATACAGTATCTGTTTTGCAGTTTACGGATCAAGGGATAATTTCAACTTTCAAGTATTATTATTTAAGAAATATATTTTGTAAGGCTATAGCCACCATAGATAGTGATTTCTCTGATGTATCCAGGCAAAGTACATTGGAAACCTTCTGGAAAGGAGTCACAATTCCAGATGTCTTTAACCACATGAACATTTGTGGTTAATAGGAGGAGATGAGAATACCGATATCAATCAAAGTTGATTTTAATCTTTGTGGATGTATTTGAGGGGCTCAAGGCTTAAGTGGTGGAAGTAGCTGCAGATGTGGTAGAAATAGCAAGAGAACTAGAATTAGAAGTGGATCCTGAAGGTGTGACTGAATTGCTACAGTCTTATGCTAAAACTCTAATGAATGAGAAGTTGCTCCTTATGGATAAGCGAAGAAAGTGATTTCAAGGATGAAATCCATTCCTGGTGAAGATGCTGTGAATATTGTTGAAACAACAAGAAGGGATTTAGAATAATGCATAAATTTTTTAAATAAGGCAGCGGCAGGGTCTGAGAGGATAAACTCCAAATTTGAAATAATTTCCACTGTGGGTAAAATGATATCAAACATTATCACATGCTACAGACAAATCTTTCATGAGAGGAAGAATTCATCGATGTGGCATACTTCACTGATGTCTCATTTTAAGAAATTGCCACAGCCTTTCTAACCTTCAGCACCCACCATCCTAATCACTCTGCAATCATCATCCTCAAGTGAAGACTCTTTACCAGCAAAAAGATTATAACTCGCTGAAGTCTCAGATGACTGTTAGGATGTTTTACCAATAAAGTATTTATGTATTTATTTTTTTGAGTTAGAGTCTCACTCCGTCACCCAGGCTGGAGTGCAGTGGCAAGATCATGGCCACACTAGCGTCGACCTGCTGGGCTCAGGCGATCGATCCTTCCGCCTTAGCCTTCCAAGTAGCTGGAACTACAGGTGTGCACTACCACGCCCAGCTAATTTTTTGATATAGTGTAGAGATGAAGTCTCGCCAAGTTGCCCAGGCTGGTCTCGAACCCCTGGGCTCAGGCAATCCTCCTGCCTCAACCTCCCAAAGTGCTGGGATTACAGGCTTGAGCCACTGCGCCAGGCCTTAATAAAGCATTTTTAATTAAGGTATGCACTTTGTTTTAGACTTAATGCTATTACACCCTTAATAGACAACGGAATAGTATAAACATATCTTTTATATGTACTGGGAACAAAAAAAAATTGTGTGACTTGCTTTATTGCAATATTTGCTTTATTGTGGTGCCTGGAACTAAACCCACATTATCTCCAAGGCACACGTGTCCACTGAACACCAGCTATATGCAACATAGTGCTAAGCATGGGGCTGGGACGATCCAAAAGAAACAGAAAATAATAACAAGCAAGGATATCAGCCCTATTGACATACAATTACACAAAGTACTGCTTAATTACAATTTTAATGAGTGCTTCTTTTTGCTTTATGTAAAATTTGCATACAGTGCACTACATTGGTCTTAAAACTTGGCAGATTTAACTTGATAAGTACAGTGTCCTTCTGCTCCCTTTGCATTCAACTCCCTTCTTCCCTCCATAGTAAACCACTGATCTGATTTCTAACATCACGGGTTTTTTTTGTATATTCTTGAACTTTGTGAAAAATAGAAGCATATAGTACATTCTCTTTTGGTCTTATTTCCTTTATAGACCATAACGTTTTAGATTTATCTACAACGTTGCATAAGTTTCTTCTTTTCTTTTTGTTTTAGAGATAGGATCTTGCTCTTTCACCCAGGCTAGAGCACATTGGCACAATCATGGCACACTGCACCCTCGAACTCCTGGTTCAAGCATTCCTCATGCCTCAGCCTCTCAAGTAACTGGGACTATGGGAATGAGTCACCATGCTTGGCTAATTTTTCTATTTTTTGTAGATATGGAGTCTCACTTTGCTGCCTAGGCTGATCTTGAACTCCTGGGCTCAAGTGATCTTCCGGTCTCAGCCTCCCAAAGTACTATGATTACAGGAGTGAGCCATGGCACACAGCCTCCTCCTTCTTTTTTCATATAAACATTGGATACTATAAATTTCCCTTTAAGTGATGCTTTCAGTGCATTCCCCTGCATCCAAACTTAATATATTCTGTTTTCATTATCTTTTAACTCAAAAATGTTTTCTCATTTTCCCTGTGAATACCCCTTTTACCTGTGGAATTAAAGTTTCCAAATGTGATGGTGAATTTATTTGTTTCTTTCTTTAGTTCTGATGGATTTTTGTCCATATATTTTGAAGCTTTTAAGTGTTATATATTTAGTATTGTTTTGTCTTCTTGGTGAATTTTATCATTACGATTTTATCTTTTATCATTAAGAAATATTATTATAGTTAATATGCCAGTTTATGTAGCACACCTGCTTTTTCATTGGTATATCTTTTTTCCCCTGCACTTTTAATTTTAACCTATCTACAACTCTGGTGCGTATAGTTGGATCTTGCTCTTCTTTCCAGTCTGACAACCTTTTAGTTGGACAGTTTATTTCATTTACACTTTATGTAATTATTAGTATAATTGGATTTATCTTGTTTGCTTTCTCTCTGTTTTTTATTCTTTTTCATTCCTGTCTTCTTTGGGTTCAGCAAATATGTTTAAGTGTATCATTTAATTTCCTTATTGGCTTTCAATCCACCTTAAAATTTTTGGTTTTGATTGTTGCTTTAGGTATTATAATCAGCATTCTTTTTTTTTTTTGAGTTGGAGTCTCATTCTGTCACCCTGACTGGAGTGCAGTGGCCACTCCCAGCCACTGCAGCCTCAACCTGCTGGGGTCCGGCGATCCTTCCGCTTTAACCTTCCGAGTAGCCAGAATTACAGGCATGTGCTACCACGCCCGACTGATTTTTTTATCTATTGTAGAGATGAGGTCTCGCTGCCCAGGCGGGTCTTGAACCTGCGGGCTCAGGCAATCCACTCACCTCAGCCTCCCAAAGGCGCGGGATTACAGGCTGAGCCACCGAGCTCGGCTATAATCAGCATTCTTAACTTACATGGACAATGTGTTTAAAGTTAACTTAGTATGTGAAGTACCATTTTGCCTAAAATATAAGAATTTTACAACAGTGTAATTCCATCTACCACCATTCTTTGTGGTATTATCATATCCTTAACTGTTATATATGCTTTAAACCTCATAATAAAATGATATTTTTTGTTTTGTTTTGCTTCTATTTTAAACAGTTGTCTTCTAAGTAAGTTAATATACAAGATGGCAATATATTTACCTGCATATTTACCATTTTTGGCACTTTTCATGTTTTCCTGTAGATTTTAGTTTTTATTTGTTATCATTTCTCTTCAGCCTGAAAGACCTCTTTTAGCTTTTTTTTTCTTTTTATCTTTGTGTTACATATCTGGTCTGGTAGCAACAGCTTCTCTCAGCTTTTGTTTGTTTATATAAAAAAATCTTTATTTCACCCTCATTACTGAAAGATAATTTTGTGAATATAGAATTTTAAGTTGATAGCTTTTTAAAAATTTTAACACTTTAAATGTATAATTCCATTCTCTTCTGATTTTAATGTCTGATAAAATGTCAGCAAGCATTTATATCTTTGCTACCCTGTATACAAGTCATTTTTCTCCGTTGCTTTCAATATTTTCTTAATATGCTTGATTTTCAGTGTACTAATACAGTGTACATAAGTGAAGAGTGTTTTTAGATGCATTTTTCTTTGTACTTATTCTGCTTGGAGTTTGCTAAGATTTTTAAATATTTTGACTATATTTGAAAACATTTTTAAAAATTATTTATTCAAAATATTGCCTGTCCTATTCTCCCATTCGCTATACTTTTCCTTCTGGAACAGAAATGATATGTGTGTTGGATTGCTTAATTTTATCTTTGTGGTTTGTTTTCAATCTATGCTTTGTCTACAAGTTCAATAACCTTTTCTTCTGTAATTTTCAAGCTGCCATTAAATTTATCCAGTGACTATCTTATTTCATATGTTGTGTTTTTAGTGTCAGGATTTTCATCAAATCCTTTTTTATAGTTCTATTTCTCTGCACTTACTATGTTCATGTTTTCTTTTACATCTTTGGACTTAACTATAATAGCTGTTTTAAATTTAAATAACTTCTGTGCTACTTTTACCATGTGATTTATTTCTGTTTTGTTTGACTGTATTTTTTCCTTTTCAATCCCATTTTTTCCTGCCCCTTCACATGTCTAGTAATTTTTTAGTATGCTGTACATTATGTTACATGTTTGACTGATTTTTATACATTTTCTTATTGTAATCTAGTATTGTTTTATCCATGTAGCAGGTGTTCTGAAATTCCAAATGATAAATTATTTGAATCAATTAAATTTGTATTAAAAAACAATTATTAAGGAGATAAAAAGGGGAGAATGATATACCACATAGCAGGGCAGCCCCCAGTGATTTGATCCTCTGCATTCTAACATTATATAAGTAGTGAGTACAACATTGTCTTCTTCATTCCAGAGGAACTACATAAGGCTATCTTCCAGTAAAAAGAAAGAGAAAAATGCATTTTTGTTATAGAATCTTAAGATATAAACATTGTTTCTCAAAAGTTTATAATTTCTACTTCTTACTTATGTTAGTACTATGTCCTGTTCTCAATCTATATTAGGGTTTTGATATTAAAAAGTTTGAAGACAAAAAGTGCAACTTTACAACAATGATAATTGAAATAGTTTTGTTTTAACAGTCATGTTACTTTTTAATTTAGAGGGGAAAATGTCATTATTTGCTCCTTCCAATGTTATCTTTTATTTGCCTGTGCAATGTTTCCACGTTAGTGGCCATCTTTTTTTCCCCTTTGCTACTGAAAACTCTGGGTCATTTAGTACCTAATAGCATCAATAGTGAACAACCTAGTAATTCCCCTTTGTGTTTTCCCCTTGTCCTAATCTTTGTTGTTACAACTTTTTTTTCTATTATGACTATGCAGGTCTTAATTTGTGAGTGATAATGGCTACAGAAATCTGAATTGTTTCTTTAGAAAGCACATTCTTTCCTACCAGTGTAATTGGCTCTTTTGTGATTCTTTTAACTCTTGGGTTTTCTCAGTTGGGCTTTCCCAAAGCTTGGGGATATTTATTTTAAATAAATATTTTTTAAAAACACATTTGTTTTAAATAATATATTTTAAACATAATACTACATCACCAAGTTTAACTTTACTAAACATTCCAATTAACAAATACTTTTAAAGTTCAGTTTTATTGTTTCTATATATACAGTGTGATTGTGGTATTTCAAACAGCAGTCACTTTGTAAAGGGGGCATTTTGGGACATCAGAACCTTCTTGGCACATCTACAATCATGCTAGATAAACACTTCATGGTTCTGTTAATGATAATGCTCAGAGTCCCACAGTACATTTCCATAAACCTTAGTGTCTTTCATTAAGATGACTGACTGCAGAGGTCATTGGCAGACCCCAGAAATTACTTCTGCATCTTTCTTCAGCATATTCTTTGGCAATAACAGGAATGCCCTTAGGTTGTTGATTTCACCAAGGATCTTGTGGTCTAGGAATCTGCCAACTACTATTGATTTTTTAAATTAAAACTTGAATCTGGTGGCAATCCAGAAAGTAGACAAACCAGCAAAAATTTTTCACCCCCACTTATATCTTTTAATAAAGCACCTGATATGTACACAAATGAATTAATTCTCATTTCTACTTTCAGGATAGTTTGTTTTTTTTTTTTTTTTTTTTTTGAGTTGGAGTCTCACTCTGTCGCCCAGACTGGAGGAAGTGGCCGCTCCCGGCCACCGCAGCCTCAACCTGCTGGACTCCGGCGATCCTTCTGCCTCAGCCTTCCGAGTAGCCGGAATTACAGGCATGCGCTACCATGCCCGGCTGATTTTTTGATTTATTGTAGAGATGAGTTCTCGCTGCCCAGGCGGGTCTCGAACCCGCGGGCTCAGGTAATCCACTCACCTCAGCCTCCCAAAGGTGCGGGATTACAGGCTGAGCCACCGAGCCCGGCAGGATAGGTTTTCACAATATACGTAGCTCCAAGCACGTTCCTTTAGTATGGTCATTCTAATTTCTTCCAATTAAAAGTTATATCATGACAGACAAATATTTCTGTTTGTTAGTAAATGATACTAATAGGATATATAGTAAAAATGGTAAGAGTAATAGACACCATGATAAAAATATATTAAGTATAGGCAATGGCATAAGTGCTTTACAGACATTATTTTATTTTTCTCTCTATGATCCTATGAGATAGATACTGTTGTCTCTGTTTTACATATGGAGAAACTAAAGATTGAGAGGCCAAGTGATGGGCCTACAGTAATACAACAATGGGTGGAGGAGCCAGAATTCACACTCAAGTCTGTCTGGCTCCAAAGATCAATAAGTTACATTGCCTCACATGATCACAAGTTGTAACATTGAACTTAATTTACACTGGACAAAATCTTATGAAGAAATAAATTTAAGACAAAATTTATCATGAACTATGTGAAAGATCTGTCAAATAATTCAAAAGGGAATTTTCTAAAATAATAAATTATGCCCTAAAATGTATGAAATAAAAAATTTCTTAATTAGGTATAATAACTTAGTAAAAATGATTGAATATTGCTTTACTTATGTTATTGCAAATGTATACATAAAGGAGACTTTCTCATCTTGTAATTGAATCTATTCTTCACACAGCGATGTGTGATCTATTATAACACAAATATGGTCAAGTTATTCACGTATTTACACTACGCTTTGCTCATACTTAGAATAAAATATAAACGCCCACATATCTTGCAAAGCTGTACACAACCTGCCTAAGATTAAACAGTGGATTGCAGCCATCTCCTGCCTTTTTTCTTGGTGTATGCTATGCTCCTGTCTGATTCCTTTCCATTCTTGGCATCCCTCAGTTGGATTTATTGGTTCATTTTCTTTCTCTTCCAGCAAAATATAAGCTCCATGAGAGCAGGCACCTGATATCTACCAGGATTTTCACAAAGATTTGTTAGAATTAGTTGCTATCCATAATGGTGATACAATTGTAAGAAACCACAACTGATTGGTTATCATAAGAGTTGTGAATTGTTATTCATTCATGAAGTTGTTATCTGTTTATTTAAATTAGAAAAAACTGATTCTTTCTTAAAATAAATACTTATGGCCAGGCTCAGTGGCTCAGCCTGTAATCCTGCGCCTTAGGAGGCTGAGGTGGGTCGATTGCCTGAACCTGTGGGTTCGAGACCTGCCTGGGCAACTTGGCGAGACCTCATCTCTACAATAAAAACCAAAAAATTAGCCGGGTGTGCTAGTGCGCCCCTGCAGTTCTAGCTACTTGGAAGGTTGAGGCGGAAGGATCACCAGAGCCCAGCAGGTCGAGGCTGCGGTTGCCGGGAGCGGTCACTGCACTCCAGTCTGGGTGACTGAGTTAGACTCCAACTCAAAAAAAATAAAAAATAAAAAATATATACTTATGGCTTAACCAGAGGGGATTTAATGATTGCTGTAAAATTCAAACACATTTTCATATACTACTGGCAACCTATTAGGGAAGCAGTTGGCTTTTGTTGTTACTTGTAATAAATCCATGAGTTTGCTAATTTTCCTCATCCAAATGATATTTTTCTGTCACTTACTGTGCAATTAAAATATATGACGCCAGGCTCGGTGGCTCAGCCTATAATCCCGCGCCTTTGGGAGGCTGAGGTGAGTGGGTTGCCTGA